>NC_091549.1:26277511-26285011 GCF_042767895.1 Penaeus vannamei
TGACCAACTGAAAGCACAGTAGCAAATGGAAGCTTTTAGCAAGTGATGGAAATTTCTGAAAAAGATTAAGAATCTGATTTCAAAATATAACGATCTCGACGACGTTCGACGTCGCAGCATCGAGCCTTCCGAAAATGGATGCCGTGAGACCCAAACAGAGTGCCGTATTCGTGCCCTCCCTGCTGCAGCAGAAGCTCATTGAAAGGCACGTTGCATATTCTAATAATCGAACTACTGATTGTTTTGCTGTATTAATATATCTTTGAGAATGATTTCAGGGCAAATCTCGAAATAATATACTTAGAAGTGAAACATGATAACGAAATTTTCTAGTAGGTATGGTCTGTAGGCCAACAAAGTCTTCGATACGTCAACAGTTATGAGGGAAGCTCGTATAGTATAACTTTCCCACACCTGGCATACATCTTACATTAATTAACGAATGTGTTGCCTTTAAGAAACATCTATTCATTATCAAAATGTAAATCTTCCAAGAAATTTGAAAGGAATTTTACTTTCATCGGCTTGTCAGTACTTTGCAATGCCATCCAAAAATTCGAGTTTCAGATCCTGTTTAGTAATTCTATTGTTCGAAGTACAAACAATAATACAGCTGATCTGAGAAGAGGCAAGAGCTGGGATCCGGTTTCCCATAACGTATCAGTAAGCTAATTTACCGGAAATGATGAAACATTAAATTTGTTTTCTTCACAAATATCCTTATGAAATAAGGGGGCGTCTCATACGAGGTTGCGTCTTATACGCGGTTGCGTCTTATTTCGCGGGCGAAAGTGAAAGGCTCCCAGGTAAAAGAATTTACCTGTTATTTAAATATTAACTCTTTAATGCTGCCATGATATTAAATGTAAAACTTTATACAGTTTGAGTGGTACCTGCATCCGCAGTAAGAAAATCAACTACACTATATATTAACTAGTTTACCCCAGTCATCATTCCCTTTCTCACTCCGTTTCAGAATTGTGGCCTTAATTTGAAGCGTCTGTATGGTGCACAGACTTATGATCCTTTGGTGTTTGTTCACAAAAGACAATTAAGAAGACAGTTGGAATTCGAATCTTGACATTTTAGAAATAGTTTGGAATCTGTAGAGGTTTTGTCTTGGTTGTAAAGCTTTCGCACTTCTTTCTTTCGTATGCACTTTCCCATATTTTTCATGCTCTGCGAAACCTTTCAGTCCTTCTTAATGAGAATCTTTTCTAAGCTTCCACTTAAACCTGTGATTCTTATACTTTTCCTTAACCTTGTTAAACTTCCTCAGAAAGAACGCCTCACAAATGAGGCATTATCTTGACGAAGCCATTTTCCAGATAATTTTAAGCTAAAATAACAAGTCAACATTCCTTGTTCATATTATCTGAAAAGAGAAAACATTACAATTAATGTAGGAACTTGAGAAATGCTTGAATATATCATTTGAAATAACATTACAGGTGATATTACGTAACTAGAGGTATAGGTAAAAAATGGTACAATCTTTGTGCACCTTAAGCATCAAAACCAAGCAACATGCGAAATAATGTATAGATTATATTTTGTGGAAAATGGTGTGTTGAATAACTATTTTAAGACACTTGTTCATCAATATAGAAAGATACCCCCCCCCCAAAAAAAAAAAAAAAAATGACCTCCATTTCTTTATAATAGTGGTCCAAAACTTATTTGGTATTAAGTACCCTAGTATGAAAGTGGTCAAACAGATTGCTGCTTTCTATATTTTTTCCTTTCAACGGCCTGTTTTCGCTTCGTTTGGCTGGCATACTTACTGTCACTCTGACGGGCTTCAGGTGTCGGAAGGAGAGAACTAACCTAACCAGTGACAGAAAGCAGTGTGCAAAAAATAACGACGTCAGGGTTATGAAGGTATATGCAGCGTCCCCTTGGTCATGTTTTAGGTCCTAATATATTTTTTATTTATTTAAATGAATGAAATTTGTATGCAGTTCCAGTGAATATATGGAAATTATATTTCATCCGGCGGTCAAACTGGATTAAAGCTAACAGGTTAACGCTAAATGTTTCAAAAACTAGTTATCTCATTTCTCCAAACACATACCTAATATCAATGTGAAGTTAGATAACTTTATCGTATAAAGAGAAGACAAAGCCAAGTTCCTTTGATGCAACACTGCATTGTCAACTGTCACAAAATCACAAATCAACGAATTTGAAATTAAATTACCAAACGTCTCTGGCATCCCTTATCAGATACGTGGCTATATGAAAATCGATAAGTTAAAACTGTTGTATCTTTCAGTTGTATTATACTTCAGTTTGGAGGAGCGCTAAGCAGCTAGCTTGAAATCTCTTGCACTAGCCTAGAAGATGCTGATTCGAACTGTCTTTCACAAAATTGACAATGTGCACACTAATCCATTTAAAGAATTGTAATTGTCAAATTTAAGATATCCCTACCTTCAAACTAGCCTCTTTGTTTACAAGCCAGAAAACAGCTAAACTAAGTCGGGAAACGATTCCCAAGTGATTAAACACCAACTAACGATGAGGTATGAGACCCCAAGGCTTCCACTATGCCATACGCTCCATGCTTGAAAATGTGGATGGCCTTAAATGCGGAATTCAAATTGAAGAAACAATCAAACATACACATCCTTTCAAACGTGAAAAATCTGACGCAATTACTTTCTTGAATAGTATTGGTTTTCTTAGTACATAGTACATGATCTGTACATACGAGCATGTTTTGTATTTTCGGTGCTAAAATATATCTTTTATATTGCAAATATTTTTTTTTTCTTAAGTTACTATTTGTATTATATTCCTGTAAGCATATTTCGGGTTTTATGTTGCTAAACGTATCTTTTATGTTCTTTTTGTATTTTTTTTATGCTACTACTCTTTTTTTATGTCACAGATTGTATTATTGAGCTTTTGTTACAGCTTAAATGTTTCGTCAACTTTTATATTCCTACTTTGATCGAAACTCTTTATGTTCCTTTTTCCTTGTCCTGTATATTACAGCCTTTACTTTTAGTGCATACATTTTACTTGAACTCTTACATTTTTTTTTCTTTTTTTTTTTTTTTACTGCATTCAACATTTCTATTTACGCAAAATATGTTTAATTCACTTGGCTATTTTGCCAGCTCCCCCTCTCCCTTTCTCTCTGCGCTCCCGCAACTATTTGTTGTATTTCTTTAAAGAAAACTTTTACAGTATTTAAAAAAGAGGTCAGTGTAATGATAGTTTGATTTACAATAAAAAAGGCATACTGACTGTAATCTGACACTACTAAAACACAGGTTTAAGTGGTTCTGTGTGTGTGTGTGTGTGTGTGTGTGTGTGTGTGTGTGTGTGTGTGTGTGTGTGTGTGTGTGTGTGTGTGTGTGTGTACGCGCGCGTGCGTGCGTGCTGATCCTTGTATTTTTCCGTTCTTTTCCCTCTCTCCACCTCTACCTTCCTCCTTCCCTTTCACATCCCTTCCTTCCTCCATTTGCTCTCTCTTGCTATTCCTCCGTTCCCTTCCGTTTCTTCTCCTCCCCTCCAACGCTCTCCCTCACTATCATTCTCGTGCATCTCTCTTCACCGTTCATTTGAGTTTGTGCATGCTCATATGATACCTATTTGGAAAGTAAGAATGATATAATCAACAGAATATTTTCTGTTTTATTTATTGACAAATGTCTGTACAATTGCTAAAACAATTTTTTGAATGCATAAAATAACGATATATTTTTCGTATCACTAGGACGATAAAGTAAGAGGGAAAAGATAAGAAAGCAAAAGAGAAAAAAAGAGAAGATATAGTTAGAGATGAGGAGAGATAAGGAGAGAAAAAGTAAATTAAAAGGTCCAAGGATTGCTCGTGGCCTCTTCAGTCAAGTGGCTCTGTTATTCAAGTGACATTTCTCGTATTCCCCCTTTATCATAAATGTACACTCCCCGCTTCCGTGGCATTTCGAGAAAAAAAGAAAAAGTTTACGAACGTAACCTGCGATTCATAAATTATTTCTTTTGAGATATATAGCGTTTGGGTTGGGATTTTCTCTACTGTAGGAACTGAACATAATCATCATCATCAATACTATTATTATTATGGAGATGATTGTGATGATCTCTATTATTATCATCATCATTGTCATTGCCATTGGCAATATCAGTGTCAATGTCATTGTCATTGCCATTATCATTATTCTTATTTTTATTATTTTTAGTAGTAGTAACTAATATTTTATTTTCATTATATCATCATTATTACCGTTATTATCATTATTGTTATCATCACTATCATTGTTATTATTAATACTATTATTGTAATTCTTAATACTATTATTATTATTGCTATCAAAATTATTGATTACTATCATTCTTATTATCATCATTATTATTATCATTATTAATATTATTATTATTATTATTATTATCATTATTATTATTATTATTATTATTGTTATTATTATCATTATTAATATTATTACTATCATTATTATTAACAATGTTATTACCAGCATCATTATTATTATCATTTTTATTATCATTATTAGTGTTCTTATTATCAATATTATTATTTTATTATTATCATTATTAGTATTGTTATTATTATTATCATTATTAATACTATCGTTATTAACATTATTCTTATTGCTATTATAATAATAATAATTATTATTAATACTGTCATTATTACTATAATTTTTATCATTAACAGCAACACCATCATTGTCATTATCATCATTATCATCCTTTATCATTATTATCGTTATTATCGTCTTATTATTGTTGTTGTTATCATTATTATTATTATTATCACCATCAATATTCTAATCCATATTATTGTTGTTGTTGCTGTTATGATTATCATTATTATAATAATTATTAATATGCTTATCATCTTACTACCATTATCATTACTATCATTGTTATAATAATAATGATAATAATGATAATAACAATAATAGTTATTATTGTTATTATTTGCATTATTAGCATTATTCTTACTACTATTATGATCATGATGATTTTTATTAATATTGTTATTGTTATTATCTTTATCATTAGTTTTATTATTATTATTATTCATATCATCATGGTTATCATCATCCCTATCATTATTATCATCATCATTATTATTATTATTATCCTAAAAAGGATTGCTTCTGCTATCGGTATCAGCAATATCATACAGATAAAACGTAAATAGATAACCAGTGCGGCGCAGGGGGATGGTGGGAGAGCTGTGTTTATATCAACCACATACCATTCATGCTAATTAGGAATTTGAAATCGATCCTTCGTTGCAGCCCCTAGGAGTATAATGGCTCATTCAGATAAAAGTGACGAACAGACTTTAGAAAACGGTTATTTATTCGGTGTGAGTAATTTGATGAAGATATCCAAGTTATGGTACTTCAGTTATTGTTTTTCATAGATATATTGCATATCATAATGGATATTCTTGCGAGCATTTAGTAATGTTTTTAATAATGTTTTAATATGCACCTAGTTAACTCACGAAATTTCAATTCCAACAAATATATTGTTTTAGTCCCTGTCCCATATAGGTTGGGGGGAGGGGGCGGGGCCTTTCTTCTTAGCTGTCTGTCGTACCATTAATGGTTCGTAAAGTTTCAGTGAATTACCCAAGAAAAGAAATATTCATGCGTTAAATCTACCCTATGCCCAAGAAAAGTCGATGAGCGATATTTGAATTTCCTAATTTTGGTGTGTGTGTGTGGTTGCAATAACCACTTTATGGGTGATTTTTTCTGTTTTGTGTAACCTACACACACACAAACACACACACACACACACACACACACACACACACACACACACACACACACACACACACACACACATATATATATATATATATATATATATATATATATATATATATATAGATATAGATAGATAGATAGATAGATATAGATATATATATGCGTGTGTGTGTGTGTGTGTGTGTGTATTTATTTATTTATTTATTTATTTATTTATTCAAACTAGCCTCAACTTGCTCTGGGCAGTCCGATGCTCTAGTGGAAGCCACATACCGAATTAGAGGCGCAGGAGAATTGTAAATACTGAATGGTACAGAAGCTAATGTAAACAAAGAATGAGATAACACCGTTGGAAATTCGGAGTATTTAGTTATTTCTATATTTTTTTTCAGAAAGTCTAAGGCTGTTATATGTAAATGAGGAAAATATATATTTTGTGTACTTCCCACTGATATAATTACCGCGTCAATTAGGGATTTTGTTTTCAATTGGAACGATGATTTATGAAGGCATCCATGCTACAGTTAGGACTCCCGTTGCGCCGTGTCGGATTTCCATGTCCAGTTTATACATTACGAACCAGATCATACATGTAAGGGCCAAGATAGTAAGAGAAAAAGAACGACAACAGAGAGGGAGGGATGTTATTCAAGTGCTACTGGCCGATGTTTTTATGCTAATTTGCAGTTTTTAATGTAGTTATTTCATTTATTTTTTTTTTACTTTGTATTTTTTCAAGAAAATAAATGAGGGAGATGGGAGTAGCGACCCTCACCGACCTTACAAAGCTACAGACCATCTCAGAAAGGTATGAGAATAGATAAGAGAAACGGCAATGGCAATCCGTTAGGATAGCCACTTAATATATATATATATATATATATATATATATATATATATATATATATATATATATATATATATATATATATATATATATATATATATATAATGTATAATTTATAAGTAAATAAGCTATTCACTAACCCCTCTGAATAAGTCTGAACTGACCAAGAACATGAGCGCGAGTGAGCACGCCCCCACTGAACGACGTCGGCGTTAGATAGTATATTTCCTGTCTTTCGTATATCGTCTTTGGTTGTAGTCAGTTGCAATAGCGACACTGCTAACAGCGGCAGAGGCGCATGTTCCCACCAAAGACTATTTATTTCTTTGGTTCCCACGCTGCCCAAGGAAGGGGAACCGGTTGGCAGTCAGCCTCGGAACACCTTCATGGAGGGATGTCACATTTTGTGTCCATCTTTATTCCCGAATAAAGCCAAGATAGCAAGCCAGCCATTTGCCGTACCCTCGCTTGACGTCCCCCTAACAATAAGTATTACTATTATCGATACCGTTTGCCATTTTCACTTTCATATATATATATATATATATATATATATATATATATATATATATATATATATATATATATATATATATATGTATATACATGTATATATATATATATATATATATATATATATATATATATATATATATATATATAAACATACACGCACACATACACGCGTACCTACATATATGTATGCATATATTGTTAATGCTGACAGGTAACAGAGAATTTGGGAGAGGAAGTGATCCGCTGTGCAGCTAACGCGGTAAATAAAGTAATAGAATAAAGAGGCCTGGTGTAAACGACTAAATATTACATAACAAGAAAAAAAAATTGTATTAAAGTAGTGATCGACAAGTTAATTATTATTCACACGCTAATGTT
>NC_091549.1:26302511-26307511 GCF_042767895.1 Penaeus vannamei
TTGCTAAAAGTGTAAAGAAGGGAGCAAGGATGTACTTTGAGAAGTATTTTACTTCCCAGACGAATTGCAGAAGGGCGATTTGCATGGCACTGACATTATCAAGAAAAATGTTCTCCCGAAGGCAGCTGGATTTAAGACTGACAGGGAGAAGGGCAAGTTAGGTCGAGGGTCTACTTATAATCTGATAGTGAGAATGCATGAGCTATCAGTGAAGGTCTGGTTTCATTTTCATATTATTCCACAATACTTTCTCTGAGTGGTAAGATACCATAGGTCTTACAAAACACCTTCATTTTGTTGTCGTTAAAAAAATTAAACGTGTAAAGGAAAGAGAAATGAGGGTGGAGAGGAAGGAAAAAAGAGTAAAAAGGAAGAGCAAAAAGGGAAGAACTGGAACACAGAAAACAGGAAGGGAGACTGGAGAAAGCGATAAAATAGTCAAAGAAAGAAACGGAGAAAAGGAGGAGAGAAACAATGGAAAAGGTAGAGGAAGAGAGAAATGGGAAGGATGTGAGGTTGGAAAGCGGTAGAAAAGAGTGAATGGAGAAGAGGGAATAAGTACATCACAAAGGATGAAATTGGGAAATAAGGATGGGAATAAAGAAACGAGGGGAAACGGGAAAGGAGGAAAGAGATACAGAGAAAGAAAAAGGAAAAGAGAAATGGGGGACGGATAGGAAAGAAAAGGGATCTCGGGGAAAGACAGAAGGGAAATGGAGGGAAAGGAGGATGGAAATGGAGACCAAGAGTCAAGAGAAAGGGGAGAAGGGGCAGGGAAGAGGAGGAAAGGGGAGGAGTCATGAGAAAAGGAACAGGAATGCGTTGCAAGGTGTAAGCCGGAGAACAAAGAGCCAGTCAGAGAAAAATGGAAGTTTGTCTCAAAGATGAAAGTTGTATTGATCAGAGAGACAGACTGGGGGTCCAGAGAAGCCTTAGGGAAGCAAAGTGGTGTGAGAGAAGGAGAGAGGAAGAAAGAAAGAGAAGGGGGGAAAGTGAGTGAGCGAGAGAGAGAGAGAGAGAGAGAGAGAGAGAGAGAGAGAGAGAGAGAGAGAGAGAGAGAGAGAGAGAGAGAGAGAGAGAGAGAGAGAGACAGAGAGAGAGAGAGAGAGAGGGGGCAGAGAGAGAGAGAGAGAGAGAGAGAGAGAGAGAGAGAGAGAGAGAGAGAGAGAGAGAGAGAGAGAGAGAGAGAGGGGGGCAGAGAGAGAGAGATGTAGATAAATTGATAGATAAATAGATAAATAGATAGATAGAGAGAGAGAGAGGAAGGGAGAGAGAGAGAGAGAGAGAGATGTAGATAAATTGATAGATAAATAGATAAATAGATAGATAGATAGATAGATAGATAGAGAGAGAAAATGTAGATAAATAGAGAGATAGAGAGATAGAGAGATAGATAGACAGATAGAGAGAGAGAGAGAGAGAAACAGATAGATAGATAGATAGTTGCAGAGAGAGTGAGTGAGAGAGAGAGAGAGAGAGAGAGAGAGAGAGAGAGAGAGAGAGAGAGTAGAGAGAGAGAGAGAGAGAGAGAGAGAGAGAGAGAGAGAGAGAGAGAGAGAGAGAGAGAGAGAGAGAATGTAGGTAAATATATATATATATATATATATATATATATATATATATATAGTGAGAGAGAGAGAGAGAGAGAGAGAGAGAGAGAGAGAGAGAGAGAGAGAGAGAGAGAGAGAGAGAGAGAGAGAGAGAGAGAGAGAGAGAGAGAGAGAGAGAGAGAATGTAGGTACAGATAGATAGATAGATAGTTATAGAGATATATATATATATATATATATATATATATATATATATATATATATATATATATATATATACATATATATATATATATATATATATATATATATATATATAGAGAGAGAGAGAGATAGAGAGAGAGAGAGAGAGAGAGAGAGAGAGAGAGAGAGAGAGAGAGAGAGAGAGAGAGAGAGAGAGAGAGAGAGAGAGAGAGAGAGAGAGAGAGAGAGAGACAGAGAGAGAGAGAGAGAGAGAGAGAGACAGAGAGAGAGACAGAGAGAGAGAATGTAGATAAATAGATAGATAGAGAGAGAGAGAGACAAAGTGAGGGGCAGAGAAAGACAAAGAATGAGAAAAATAGATACACAGATGGATAGATAGACACACACACACAGATATCTAGAGGGATAGATACATTCATACATGCATACGTAGATGAATAGATAGATAGACAGACAGACAGATAAAGAGATAGATAGATGGTTGCAGAGATAGAGAGTGAAAGAGAGTGAGAGAGAGAGAGAGAGAGAGAGAGAGAGAGAGAGAGAGAGAGAGAGAGGGAGAGAGAGAGAGAGAGAGAGAGAGAGGGAGAGAGAAAGAGAGAGAGAAAGAAAGAGAGAGAGAGAGAAAAGAAAGAGACAGAAAGACAGAGGGAGAGAGAGAGAAAAGGCATAAATGCAGATAATATTCACCGGCGAGCTAACAGAAGGGCCAATTCTCCGACGCCAAAAAGACGAGTCTTTTCCTTTCTTCTCCCAGCGGCGGAGGCCAATCGAGAGAGGCCTCATTACACTGAGTGTGAAAGGGGAAAGAAGTAGCAAGGGGCAGGGACAAGGGGCTGGGGAGGGGCACGGGAAGGTGACAGGGGATGAAAATAGGGAAATCTGAAAGGGAGGGGGGTAGTTTATAGGAAAGGGAGGAACGGAATAGACTTGACAGAGAAAAGTGGAAAGGAGTAGTTACAAGGGAAGGGTACGAAAAGGGTGGAAGAGGGAAAAGGAGAGGGCTATGGTGAGGTTTCTCACCATAATCGCTTAAAGTTCAGGTGTTGATTGTGGTGACGCACGAGGATTTCAGTCGATGTGGGTTTTGGTTTTGATTTTCCAACCCAGAAATAACACAGAAAATGCCTATGTTTACCTTTACATCACTGTCTATTTATCTATCTGTCTATCTTGTTAAGGGAAAGATAAATAGACATAAAAAAGAAAAAGAAACAGATAAGATACAGAGAGAAAGACGACAACTCAAATGACGCAATAACAAGAGAACAAAAGGAAACATTTTAGGACTGGATGTGAACTGCAGGTCCCAGCACCCCGGTGGGGGGGGGGAGGTCGGAATGGGAGGGGGGAGCTGGTAGGAATGGGGTTGAGGATAGGGATGAGGAAGGGAGTGGATGGTTTGGATGGGGAGTGGCAGGGGAGAGGCGGAGGGTCAGTCGGAAGGGGAAGGGGGAGGGGGAAAGGAGTTGGGGGATGGGATGGAAGGGAAAGGGTGAGGCACGGAGAGGGGGAGGGGGGGGAGGCGAAGGAATCTGTGGGAATAGGTAGGGGAACGGGGGTGGGGGAGTCGTGCTCTGGACACGCGAACTCGACAAGGTTGCAGCGGCGCCGTTTTTTCCAAAGGCCAAGTTAAAGTGGGCAGCTCAGACTCCCGAAGCTGATCTGTGAATATCTGGGCATGACGAGGCGTAGCTCTCTCTCGCCTTCTCTTTACTAATCATCATTCTCTCTCTTCTTTTTTCTTTTCTTTCGTCTCTCCTCTATCTCTTTTCTTTCTTTTTTTCTTTCGTCTCACCTCTCTCTGTCTATCTATCTGTCTCTATCTCTATCTCTATCTCTATCTATCTATCTCTATCTCTATCTCTATCTATTTATCTATCTAATTTTCTCGGTCTATTTTTTCTCTTTTGTTCTCTTTGCTCCCTGTTCTCCTTCATGTTGTTTATATCTCCCTTTGCTTATTCTTCTAAAAATACTGTAGTTACTCCTCTTCATGAAGGTTTATTTGATTATTAAGAAAAGATGTACAGAGTCGTAGAAAGGGAAATAGAGAGAGAGAGACAAAAATGAAATGCGTAGAACTTGCTAAACTGATTGGAGAAATGTTGAATGGCGAGAGAATGATTTAAAGCGAGATAGATAGATAGACAAATAGAAAGATGGGGAAAGTGTAGAGTGGTGAGAGAATTAATTAAAAAGGGAGAGAAGGGGGGTGAGATAGATACATATATAGAGTTAGAGAGAGAGAGAGAGAGAGAGAGAGAGAGAGAGAGAGAGAGAGAGAGAGAGAGAGAGAGAGAGAGAGAGAGAGAGAGAGAGAGAGAGAGAGAAAGGAAATATTCTCAAAATAGTGGACCTAGAATATTTCAAAGGACGGGGAGGGGGGGGGGGCGAAAGGGCAGATGAGCAGTTTTTACAATTATAATTTCATGATCTAAAAAGTTGGGAGCAAGACTTGCAGTAGGGGTCAGCCATCCCACTTGTACTCTTGTGGATCCGCCTCTTCCTCCAGGTAATGACACCGTTTAAACAAATAAATCTTTCTAATAATCATCCTTTGTTTCTTATAGATGAGCGAAACAAAGTCAAAAACATTTTCCAACTGACAGTCCTCCGTATATTTAGCTTGCAACACATGAGGAAAATGCAGCTCCGAAACATACAACTGATGTTTTTCTTCCGTATGGTGAGTTTGCAACACTGACATAAAAATATTGCAATGTCCTCCCTTGCTCTCCCAGCCTTTCACTCATGACAAGGTTAGGTTAGCCAGCTCAAGTCCGCGATGCAATCTTAAAGATCTAAGGTCAGTTTGCAAGGCCAAGGGGGTGCAACACGCAGCCTTAATGTTATTAGGTTAAGTGGCTGCAAGACCCTGATGAGATTCCCAACCCTAATATCATTGGGCCAGAGGAGGGGAGGGGGTGGCGACGGAGGGAGGGAATAGGGAAAGGAGGGAGGGTGGGAGATAGCGAGGGGAGAAGGGTGGGTGGGTAAAGAGAAGGAGAGGAAGAGGGTGGAAAGCCAGAGGGAAAGGAAGGAGGGGAAGAGGGGGAAGGATATGAGGGAGATTTATCAAGGGAGGGAAGAAGAGAAGGAATGCAGGGATTAGGAGGAGGGAGGAGGTATAAATGCAGAGAGAGGGAGGTGAAAAGGAACGAGGCTAGGAATAGAGGAACAGGACGCAGGAAAACTGTGAGAGAGAAAGAAAAGGCGGAAGTAGAGGATGCGCAGAAGTAGGAG
>NC_091549.1:26392511-26395011 GCF_042767895.1 Penaeus vannamei
TTTTTTTTTTTTTTTTTTTTTTTACCAGAGATGTGTAACAGAGGCCATAAAATTTTGGTTGGTAGTGATCCGGAAACTTTTTAAATTATTCCAATAGTTGAACCTAACTCGGCGGAGATATGCGTTCTGTGAGTGCTTTTAGTTGTTCTTATTATAATTATTTCTTAAATTATAATTATTATCACCATTATTATCATTATTGATGTTGTTCTTATTGTTCCTAGTATTGTTACCATTGTTAGTTGTTATTATTATTATCATTATCATCCTTTTTGTTATTATTATCATTATCATCCTTTTTGTTATTATTATCATTATTGTTATTGTTATTATCATCATCATCATCATCATTATTTTTATTGTTGTTATTATCAATATCATTGTCATTATCATTATATCGCCAGCGTTCTATCAATGTAATTTTTATTCTATTTTTATTGTTATTCTAATAGCTTTCAACAATAGTGATTATTAATGTGTAGTGTTTTGCTATTGTTATTAATATCATCTTCATTGTTATATTATCTCCATCTTCATCATCATTATTATAGTTATTTTCGTTATTCCTTATTATATTCATAATTCTCAATGTCATCATCATCATCATCGTCATCATCATTATCTTCATTATCTCCATCTTCATCATTATCATTACCATCATCATCATCATCATCATCATCGTTATCTTTACCATCATCATTATCATTACTATCATTATTATCATTATCGTCATCATCATCATCTTTACCATCATCATTATCATTACTATCATCATCATTAATATATCTTTAAATCATTTTTATTTTCATCATTACCAACTCTCATTGTTATTGCCATGACTATCATTATCATTCCCATAATCTTATCGTTACAATTATCATTATCTTTATAGTTATTATTGTGATTATCTTTATCATTATGATCATTATCATTGTATTATGATTATAATTATCATTGCCATTATCACCATTACGTTTTATTATGATTATCGTTATTTTTGTTTATATTATTACTGTTACTGCTGTTATTAATATTATCACTGTTCTCAAAATCATCATGATCATAGTCCATGATGTCATTATTGTTAGAATAATTAACGTAAATATTGCGATTTTCATTATTCTTGCTATAGTCATTTTTTCATTTATCACTATCAATGCCTCCAAAAGAGAGAGGTCACTTTCATTTATAAATAAATGGTATTGGTGGCAAAGGGTATGGTAGTGTAGATGGTCATGGTCATAGTTATAGTTAGTCAAAGTTAAAGAGCATGATGTGGTGGCAACGAGAAATGCTAATGAAATATGCAAAGGGAACGTGGCCGGCAAAGCAGAGGCGCAAAGGGGACATGATCGACCGAAGTTTGGGAAAGACCGCCCTAATTAATAAAGCGGCGGCCGGCAAGGCAGGGACTCGTGTCTGGCTCCAAGTCCTTTTTAGTTTGACCTGGTTTTTCTGTTGTGCTAGCCCTGGGGATCTCATTTCTTTAGTTTTCAGAGTGGCCAGAGTGGACTATGATAACTTATATGGAAGAAAAACTCTCTCTCTCTCTCTATTTCTCTCCCTCTTTCTTTGTGTGTGTGTTCTTACCTAGTTGTTGTTTGAATACGGGAGAAGAGCTATGCTCAGGTGGTCCCGTCTGCTATATTTAAATTATCGTATAACTTTTTAAATTGATGCACAGTTTTGGCACACTATTTGATTGGGGAGACTGTTCGACGATTCAATAATTCTGTTTGGGAAACTATATTTTTTGACATCTTTATCACCTCTTTTTACTTTCAACTTTTTGTTGTGTTCTCTCGTTCTTCTTGTGTTCAAGATCAAAAAGTCACCCTTATCTATCTTCACTCTTCCTGTAATGCAGTTGAAAAGCATAATCATGTCCCCCTTTTCCTTCTTTCTTCCGAGGTAGTAAGTCCTAATTTTTGTAGTCTGTCTTCGTAACTCAGATCTCTTATGGTAGGTGCCCATCTTGTCGCCGCTCTTTGGACTCTTTCCTGATTGTCAATATCTTATTTTAAGTGTGGACTCTATACCACTGTACCGTACTCAAGACTTGGTCTTATGGTTGCTTTAATAATCTTCTTTACCATATCTTCGTCCACATACACATATGTCCTCTTCATATTGGCAATCAGTCCTAACATTTTGTGGACCTTTTCATTTATTTGGATTTAGATTTCTATTTATGATTATCCCAAGATCTATTTCTCTGTCAGCTGTGTCTAATACTGCGTCCACTGATTTGTATTGGAATAGTCGGCGATTTCTACTTTCTCCAAACCTGACTACGTGGCATTTATTGGTATTGAATTTCATTTTCCATGTACAGCTCCACGTGAATAAGTTCTCGATGTCACTTTGGAGGCATTGGCATGAGACATTGTCTGTTACCCTGCAAACATATTCAGATAACTACCTGGGCTTATGTTTGACTCTAAATCATTGACGAAAATAGTAAACATAATCGGCGCCAACACCGATCCTTGAGGCACTC
>NC_091549.1:26410781-26415781 GCF_042767895.1 Penaeus vannamei
AGCTCGTTCCCGTGTATACCTATGTGGCTTGGGACCCAGTTAATGATAATTCTTCTACCTTGACTGAGGATTCTTTGGGCTATGGTTAGTACTGTTGTCAAGAGGTATATGTTGTCAAGGGGCATGCTATGCTGTAAGCTGTCAATAGTTGCTCTTGAATCTGTGTGAATGACAACGTGTCCTGCCCTTAGGGACGCGTGTGTCAGGGCTTCCATGATCGCAACCGTTTCAGTTTGAAGCGTTGAGGCATTATCAGTGACCCTAATGGATGCTTTGGTATCCTTTGTTGCAAAGCCGGCGCCTGCAGTATGGTTTATTGGATCCACAGATCCGTCCGTGTAGTATGTTATTTGAACAATGACCCTTTGCGCTTGGAATATTGATCTTTTCTCATTGTAAGATTTAGAATTGAGAATTCGATTATTTCGTATGCCCAGGGCGGGGGTTCTTTGTAGTCAGGGTGAGGGGAGTCCATGCCCTTGGCAAGCAATGATTCTTTTAGCTGAAAGCGTATCAAAACTCTGGCTGTATGTGTGAGCCAGGAATTGTCCGCAAACAACTGGTAATCTTGTAGGTGTCTGAGAACTCTTTGTCTTAGATAAGAGTTTCTGGGTGCCTGCAGGACCTTGGAAAGGAACTGTGCTGCCATTAGATCAATTCTGGTGTCCATGGACGGTAAATCAGCTTCCATGAGGAGGTTGATGACCTTTGTCCACTTAGGTGCACCTAGAATTACCCTGGCTGCTTCGTTTTGTATTGTTTCCAGTTTTTCTTTTAATGTACAGGAAGCAATGAGGGCGACAGATGCATAGTCAATAATAGGACGGACGGCATGTACATAGAATGATCTTAGTACTTAGTGTCCTGCTCCTATGTGTCTCCCTGTCAAGACTTTCATGACTGACAGTCTTTCCTTGGATCTGTCAAGCAGGTATTGGATCTCCTTTTTGAAAGTGAGTGTGTGTCCTCTCCATACACCAAGGTATAGGTAGTCCTTGACCCATTCCAGATCCATACCCTGTACAGTGAGTTTTTTTGTTTCTGACATTAGTTCTCAGAGCCATTGCTTTGGATTTTGCTACCGATATTTTTAGACCCGTCCTACAACACTCTTCAGACACCTGGTTCAGACAACGCTGAGCAGTGATTGCCAGAGGCTATGATTGCCAAGTCATCAGCATAAGAGATGATCTTGCATCCCTCTGGCAGGTGAATGTCGAGTATGTTGGACATGAGGGTATTAAACAGGGCTGGACTGAGAACCCCTCCCTGAGGAGTTCCATTTTCAAGTGGCATGTGCTGTGAGAGGTGGCCTTGAAATCTGACATTTACTGACCTATTTTTAAAATAGTCAGCTATCCAGGCCAAGAGTCTGCCTTTGACTCCTTTGTGGATTAGGGTCTCTTGAATGGTAACCGGGCTTGCCAACTCAAAAGCCTTCTCCAGGTCTAGGAAGACAACCACGGCGGGCGAGGTGCAGATTGTGCTTAAGAGTGTGGAAATGCTATGAGCAGTGCTCTTACCCCTTGTGAACCCATGCAGGTGTTCATGAGGGGGACCCGTCTTCCATCGGAGCCTGTTGAGTACCATCTCAGCTGTTTTACCCAAGCAGCTGAGAAGAGAAATGGGATGGTACTTGCCAGGCTCCTTTGGTTTTGGGATGGGAACTATTGTGGCTTGTCTTCAGCTCTGGGGCACCATGGCGGTTTGCCAGGATTTGTTGATAACCTGCAAGAATGCAAGTTCCCCTGCCAGACCTAAATGCGAAATGATGGGATGGGAGATCCCATCAGATCCCGGTGCTGATCCAGAACTGGTTTTGTATAATTTTCTTAGTTCCCTAAGAGAGAACAAGGCATCCGTGTCATCAGCTTCGAGTGCCTTGTCTCTTATAAGAGCAAGTCTTTCTGGATTTAAGTTTTGTTGTTTTTCTCTCATCATTGGAGGCAGATTGTTGTTGCTGGTTCTAGCTGAGAACTCAACACCAATCTGTTAGCCTCTGATTGTGGATCATGATGAGTGCATTTCAGGGCTTGGGGGCTTGTCGCTTGCCTGACCCGTTTCCACAACTCTGTAAGGCTGGTCTGGTGTCCAAAAGACTGGCACCATTCCAGCCATTTTTCCTGCCTTACTCTGTTGGCAGTTTCCTTGGCATCCGCAACAGCTTCCCTCAACAGGGCTAGATTGTCGGGAGTTCTTTGCCGTCGGAATTTTTTTCTGCACACATTAACCCTGTGGTTGACCTCTTGATCTCGTCATTATAGTACCAGGCGTCTTTGTGAGTTCTGGACCATGGGCGAGTTTTGGGGATGGTTTGTGAGGCTGCCTGATTTATGGCTTGGATTAGCCCTGCCTCTAGCACATCCACATTTTCATTTTCATTATTGTTGGGTTCATTGTCTTTCAGACATCGAGCCAAGCCTTCCTGAAAGGCAAACCAGTTGGCCTTGTCTGTTTTCCATTTAGGAATGTGATGTGGTCTTTGGGCTGGACCTGCATCCATTAGGGTGGTAGAGCGATCTCAGGGAACGTGTCAAGCACTTCTGCTATATGAATGCCTGCCGCGTTCGGCCTTTTGCGGGGATTCAGCATGAATATGTGCGCATTGAAGTCTCCCTCTATGATCACTCGGTCTTGTGCTGCAGTAGCACAGACCTGGTTTAAATCTAAGCTCTCACACAGTGGCTTGCTGTAAACATTATATATTTTTAAAGGACCACCAGGCAGTTGAATCTCAACAGCAAGAGATTCAACGCCATCTCCACAGTGCGGCGGATTGGCTATTAAGGAGCACGGGATTGCTTCTTTTACCATGGTCATCAGGCCTCTAGCACCATCCAGGTTTGGAGCATGACGATGTCAATGCTCCTCTCTCGCACTATTGACTGGAGAAAGTTCTTGCTATTATAGCTGCAGATATTCCACTGCAGAATGCTTAGATTGTGTGCCATGATGGTTACTCAGTGTCACTTGCTTCAGCTTCAGATGCCCAAGTGCTAGTGGTATCTGATAAATATAGATCCTCGTTGATTGAGGATTGTACAACTTCCTCTAAGTGAGACACTCCGGCTGAGGGTCTACCGAGAGGTGTAGAGCCTGGGTTGGAAGTGCCACTTCGAGTCAGTGGATCAGACTTTGGCTGTACAGAGTCGGCCTGCAGTGGGGGCTTCTGCTGCACAGTTTCAGCCTGTCCTGACAGACTAGCTGGGGCTTCACATGATGCTTCTCCCGAAGCTAGCCTGCCATTCGAGGATTTAGGGAAGGGAGTGCTGCTCTTTTTTGGTTTGGAGATTTCTAGCTTCCTTCCCTTTAGAGCTGCAATAGTTTGGGTCATAGCCGTCATGGCGACCTGCATTGCTTTCTCCGCCTGGGGGGCCCTTTGCTATGGCCTTTGAACCTTTTTCCCTTTGGTTCTTTTTCATTTTCTTGCCACTAGCAAGTTTAGGGAATTCCTCTCTGTTAGAGGTATCCGGCTTTGGCTGGGGGTTGACTCCTTCCTCTTCAGAGGTCGGGGAGTCTATTCTCTTTTGTTTTGTCCCTAGACATGGGTGCCTGGGGGCGTGGGGACAAAGTCAGGACGCTTTTTGGCTTGCTCCTGCTTTTCAATGACTGCCTGTTTCCTGACAGAGCAAGCCAGGCTCCAGGCATATTTCTTGGCACAGTTTGAACACTTGGCTGTTGTGTCCTTCTGGCCATCTTTGTGTGCCTTGATGCTCACTTCTGTTTTATGTGCCTTGCTGCATACACCACATATGGCTTTGGCCTTGCAGTTGGCCTGGTGATGCTCAAATTTCTGGCATGTAAAACACCCCAAGGTGTCTGGCACATATGTCCTGAGCTTGTAAGAGCCCCAGTTTCCCAGATCAAGGGTGGTGATTAGGGCTCCCTTGAGGGTGACCAGGACTTGCCTGGTTGGAGACTTCCCTTTCCTTTGGTCATGCGGGAAGTCTCCACCACTTGTGGGAGAGACGTGATCACCACGTCAAACCCTAGTGGATAACCAAGTAGCACCATCTTGGTCTTTATCTCTTGGGAGGTCAGTGGTGAGATACACATTTTTCTCCCATCTTTTAGCACCTTGATTTCCTGCAGGAAGTTCAGGGTGGCTTTGTCTTTGGGGACAATAATTATGCCCTCATCTCTACAGATTCGAAATGATAGTCTGACATTTCTTTCCTTCTCCAATGCCCTAACCAGTTGGTAGGCATTGTCGAAGTCTTCAGGCTTTTTTGGTACCTTAAACCGCATTAGTCGATTTGGGGTGTGTTTTGACTCTTCTTCAGAGTCAGTTTCCACCCTTCATCGCTTCACGCCTCCCCTTAGCAGGGGTTGAAGGCCTTTAGTAGTGGGGGCAGCTGGTTTGACTGGTTCAGCTTGAGCTCCTTCTTGACTTTGAAAATTCTGAGGGGAATTCAGATTTCTCTCAGTCTGGTGTGCATGGACAGGTTTTGTTGTCCTTGCTCAGTTCTGCAGGCCGGACACAGTCGGCCTGCATTTTGCTTTTCTTTCGCTCCCCTGCAGTCTTGAAAGGCTCCAGGGTGACTGCCATGTTCTGGTTCATTCTGTGGTCATTGAGAGAGGATAGGTCTGGCCCCTTTTCGGGGACTATCCCTTTTCCTACTCTCAGGACTGAGGTCTTATGAAGGGCCTCGGAATTCTCTGTTCCCTACACTCGACCCTTCAGCACCACAAGACAGGAGATCCCCCTGGGTGGGCTGAACTCGGAGTTTTGGTGTGGTAAACGCTCTGCACCCCAATCCTGCTACAAGGGAGGTGTGGTCACGTCACCGCAGCCCAGGCGAATGTTGGAAACCAGAGTTTCCCGCAGGCCCAGGCTGCACCAGGAAGTTGGAAAGAGAGGGCGAGGGTCAGGCACCGAAAAGTCGCCCTTGGTGCGTGGCCACAAACTATGTCCAGGACCAGGGGGTCCAGATCAGGTTTGCAACCACGCTCTCCAAGGGAGCGGTAAGGGGGAACTTACTACCAGAGAAGGCCTGGCC
>NC_091549.1:26428281-26433281 GCF_042767895.1 Penaeus vannamei
GTTGAATTAATCTGAGAGATATTAAGACATTTTAAGTTCCGCTATATTTCCTCTTCCTGGGATCGATATGCCATATGGTTTCGCAAATGTTATTTCATCTATGAAATAAACAATTATTTATTTTTCTCTCTTCTCGATTCAACAGAAATTATCATTCGCTTTTCAAAAATTAGCATACGCATTTTCGTCCTTCAAATACTACTGATTCCTGCGACGCCCTTGGCTGCAGGTTGTTATCCTTTCTAAACTTGGTATTCCCTCACATGTACACTTTTCTCTTGTAAACACGAACTCGATGTAAATTCACTCTAGTTTCTCATTAGATTCTACACAGTTATCACAACACAGGATTCGGTTCTTGGCCGTTCTCGTCCGAAGCCCCGAGAGGCGACTGGAGGTAAAAAATGAGCGGTTGAGATTTTATTTTTTTCAGTAAGTAAAATAAATTTGACGCCGATATTTTATTGGGACTCAGTATTAAGGATGATGCATCACTGGAGATAATAATTGAAATAGTTTGATATATAAATGCAATCTCCAGAACGTCAAATGAGCTTTCACTTTACTGAGTAAAGGTTCGGGTGAATGCAGGTCGACACGGGTAACCTGCATATGCAATTCAGTTATAACAATATCTTTTCATATTGCAAGAATGCGTATATTCATTTAATAAATTGGTCGTTTCTGCAAGAAATCACGATCTCACTTTCATAGGTTTATTTATTGTTATCCTTACAGGTTTTTATGGTTATTGTTATTACAGCAATGATTAAGATAAGGATAATGATGATGAACTACAGTTATTTATTTTTATCCTTTACTATTATCCTTTCTCTTATCTTTACTATCCTTCATCATCATCATCATCATCATCATCATCATCATCATCATCATCATCATCGTCATCGTCATCGTCATCATCATCATCATCATCATCATCATCATCATCATCATCATCATCACCATCATCATCATTGTTATCATTATCAGCATAGGATTCGATGAATTTAAAATGCTATCTTCGTAATAAGTATTATCATTATTTTTATTATCATTATTATCTTATTATAGTAATTATGATTTTAATATTATCATTATCATTAGTGTTCGATTTTTCATAACAGTTCATCGTTGAAATTACAACCATCGCCATTATCATCTCTGTCGTTAATATAATCCTGATAATTGCTGTTACTATAATTTTTAAAAGTAATTATATTTGATGTATTTCAAAGCAAACGTTAATTTTCTTCTTGCATGTCGGTTAATTACTTTAACAAAATATATTTTTGCTCATATATATCATCCTATTAAATTCTCTAGATTCAGTCTGATCAAACATAGTTCTTAGTTTTCTTAAGGGTTGTTTATCAAATATATTTTCTGGGTTTTGAAGACTGTCTTTTTTATTATTGGATCAGCCAATATTTCTCTCAGGATTCGATGAATTGAAAATGCAGCGTAATTCTCACTTTTTTATTGAACAAATTGTTTACTATTACTGATATGGAACTGTAGTCCTTCGCGTTTTCTTGCGTTTTGAACTATTTCAAAGATCTACTTTGCATTACAATATAACGCAATAAGCCCTTCCCTTAACATCTTTGAATCGTTTACCTTTGTTATATTTCGACCTTTGCAAAGCCGATTATGTTTTTGTCTGTCATTACTACAGGGAATATTTATCGTCTTTATTGTGATTTGCACATTGGAAAGGGAATGAAGTAGCGATGAAGAAAGTGAAAAGAGATAGACCACCTTTGTGAGGAAGGAAGAGGCACTCAGAGCTACAAAGCGTGGCGGGAGGTGGGGGGGGGGGGGGCAGTACGAGGAAGAGGAGGAAAAGGGAGAAGGAGAAGCTAAAATGCCGAATAAGATCTTTTACGCACAGAAGGAAAAGCCTAACAGGAAATCTTCAAATCAAGGACGAGTAAAATAAAATGACAGAAGTAGAGGATGTGGATGAACTATTGTTAATGGTTAAGAATATTTGTATATACACACATACATACATACATACATACATACATATATATATATATATATATATATATATATATATATATATACATATATTAATATATGTATGTACATATATAAATATATATATATATATATATATATATATATATATATATATATATATATATATATCAATATATGCATACACACACACGCGCGCGGCGTACTTTCTCCCATGACTGCCCTCCCAATGAGTCTCCTCACCTGCCTGTCCTCAGCCTGCCTTACACTGAGGAGATCTACTCCCTCCGTCGGCCCCTGCAGTCTCTCAACTGCAGACTCTCCTTTCGCCAGGTGAATACTCTCCGTCGTTTCACACCTGCCCTCCCTCTACCTCGAAGGTGGGCACCTATGCTGTTCCGTGTGCCTCCTGTGATAAGCAGTATTTAGGTGAAACAGGCGCCAGTCTTACTAAGCGTCTGTCTCAGCATAAGTACGCTGTATCCGGGGGACATAGCAACAACGCCCTCTTCTGCCATCAGTGGGACACCGGCCATCAGATGGACTGGAAAGCAGCACGCATTCTCTTCCCTTCCGCTGATGTCCATGTCCGCAGATGGTGGAATCTTCTCTGATTAAGCTGCTGCCCAATTTCAACTTGAATAGCGGTTTATCTCCTGCCGATAGCCTCCTCGCTTCCCACATCCTCCGTCTCCTCCCTTATGCCAGTCACCCGTCACATAGACTGCCTAAATCCTTTGAACTGACCTGACCTCCTTTCGCTTCCGTTCTCTTGTCCTCACCTGCCCTGTGTTTCCCGAGTGCTTCTCCTCCTTTCCCTCTTATACCGCTTTCTCTCCCTTGCCTCCTCAGACTCGAAGATGGAATCGAGGACGATTCCGAAACTGTTGTCTCACTTTCCTCAATAAATCTAGTTTGTGCATTGTGGGTTTTTCTACCATAGTATCAACACGGTATTGTATTTTTCTATTCACACACACACACACACACACACACACACACACACACACACACACACACACACACACACACACACATATATATATATATATACTTATAGTAATATATATATATATATATATATATATATATATATATATATATATATATATATATATATATATATATATATATGTGTGTGTGTGTGTGTGTGTGTGTGTGTATTAATATATGCATATATGTATATACATACATACATACATATATATATATATATATATATATACATATATATATATATATATATATATATATATATATATATATATATATATGTATGTATTAATATCTGCATATATGTATATACATACATACATACATATATATATATATATATATATATATATATATATGTATGTAATAATATATGCATATATGTACATACATATATATATATATATATATATATATATATATATATATATATATACATATTTATATATATATATATATATATATATATATATATATAGATAGATACATAGATAGATAGATAGATAGATAGGTATATTTACATATCATAAATGTATATACTGTATATATATATATACATATATATATATATATATATATATATATATATATATATATATATATATATATACAAATATTTTTCTTATAGAAAGCGCTTACAAAGAATAGAAAACATATGATGCAAAAACATTTGAAAAAACAAGGTACATAACAATAGTAAAATTCAAAAGAGGCAAACTAACCATTCGACAGTATTGATGGTTATTACATGGTGAACAGGGTGGTTGCAGTGGTTGTGCCATTGAGTTCTGGGTTCATGGTAATGATGTGGAGAGATTCAGCTATGATCAGGTCAAATCTGTTAGGGTGGGAGGGCAAGATTTTGAAATCAGTAGCGTTAAACGGGTGGTTGTGAAGGTGAGAGTGCTCTCTGATTGCTGAGTACGATGGTTTGCTCAGTGGTAGGCCAGTCCTGATAGACTTGCCTTTATGTTCGAGAATGCGATGTTGCATCCATCATGAGGTGAACCCACGTACCTAGCCTGACAGCTAGGACAAGTAAAACGGTAGACCACATTTGAACATAATTCAGAGTTGCACTTTTTCCTTTGTTTTAAAAAATTGCCAATTGTTTTTTTCAAATGTTTTTGCATCATATGTTTTCTATTCTTTGTAAGCACTTTCTATATGAAAAATATTTGTATCTGTTTTAGCACTGAGGATGGAGATTGCATCTCCGAAACGTCTGCAACAATGAAGTTTTTCTAAGCAGTATTGGTTTTCCTTTTCCTGATTAGGATAAGATTCCCAAGGAACACCTCTATAAGGCAATCTATACGACGACGATATGGCAAGACTACCCTGGACGTGTATAGAAGGATCGAAAAGAACTCCTTTCGCTCTAAGAAACTGGAATATATATATATATATATATATATATATATATATATATATATATATATATATATATATATATATATATATATGTATGTATGTATGTATGTATAAATAAAATGTATATATATATATATACATATATATATAAATAAATATATATATATATATATATGTGTGTGTGTGTGTGTGTGTGTGTGTGTGTAAAATGTATATATATAAATATGTATACAGGCTTCCTATTAGTCAGATAATCCTCATTGGAATTCCACTCAATCTCAGGATCTCCCAGAGTGATTCCCAATGCACCTTATCGAATGCCTTCTTGAAGTCGATCTAGGCTGCAAGCAGCCCACACCCAAACTCATGGCGCCAGGACTCAAAGCGCCAAGATACGGTCCATTGTGGACTTAACCAGGAGTGAATTCAGATGGCTCCGGCCTCTGATGCCTGAGTAGGTGGTCTCAGATACTCCTCAGAAGGATGTGGGCGAGAACTTTGCCTGGTATACTGAACAGTGTGATGCCTCAGTGCCTACTGCAGTCCCATCGGTCCCCCTTCCACTTCCAGAGAGGGATGACCACACCCTTCAACAGGTCAGGGGGAACAGTACCGGTAGTCAGGATAGCATGCAACTCCTGTGCCCTAGG
>NC_091549.1:26513281-26518281 GCF_042767895.1 Penaeus vannamei
ATTTTCATTTCCCAATAACAAAGGCGCCGAGGAAGTAAACACTTTTGTGGATGGCGGCGCGGAGTGCACGTAGAAAAATAAAAGTTCTCCATTATTCTGAATATGCGACACAAACACGTGGTGCTAACGTTCTCCTGCACGCACCTTTTCAAACATCTTTTTTCTCAGTCTAGCTGGATTTTTTGCTGTTCCCATCTTTGCTTACATCTTCCCCCTCTCTCTTATTTCTGTGTCCCTCGGTCTTTCTCCGAGCTATATTTCAATCTCATTTTGTTTTCGCATTCTTATATTCTCTCTATCTATCTATTTATTTTTCTATCTGCCTATCTATGTCTTTATCTCTCCAACTCAGTTCTTTACCTCCTGTTTATCTATTTATCCATCTTTTGGTCATATTATAAAGCAGTTTAGCTTTTAGTATCCGTGTTTGCATTTTGCCTAATCAACACCCTTTAGCATGAGAAGTGTTATCGAGTGCTGCCTTTCCCCCTAATGCTTCCTTACTTACATGGTCGTACTTGATTTATCATGTGCTACAGCGTGTCACGAGTGCCAGAAGCTTGATAAAGCAACTTCACTTTCTCTGGGCTGCCACATGGCGAGCAAAATCTTTCCAGTTGCTTTGAGTATGGAAGGCAACGAGACGGGTAGGTTTCTAAATAGTCCTTGGATATATATCCCTTTCATCTTAGTTGTGACCAGCATCATACCATCAATACACAATCACAGCAATTCAATAGCAATGTAGCTATCGTACAGAATAACGAGGGCTTTCAAGCTTGACAACACGCGATAATTACGTGTGTACTTTAGAAGAGGAAATTGCAACCGTCCTTCAAAAAGACAAAAAGACGACGCAGAGATGATATTAATAATGATAATGATAATATAATAATAATGATGATCATAATAATAATGATGATCATAATGATAATGATAATAATAACAATAATAATAGTAATGAAAATAACAACAACAATAATAATAATAATAATAATAATAATAATAATAATAATGATAATGATGATGATGATGATGATGATGATAATGGTTAAATAATCATAATGATAATAATAATAATAATAATGATGATAATGGTTGAATAATGATAATGATAATAATAACGGAATAATAATGATAATAGAATGATGATAGTAATAACAAGGGGCATGACCAATCTTGCCACCTTCATTTCGTGTGACCACTTTTCTCCTTCTCCCTGGACTTTTCTCTTATTGCAACGTGCAATTCAAATGCATGTTAAGGGTAAATCAATGAAAAGCCCTTCCTGTTACATAGGGAAAGCCTTCGGTTTCAAATTCATGGAGTTTCAATTTTACACTCTACTTTTATTGACCTATCCATGTCGGCCTCAGTGTTTTCAAATACCAGCTTACTTTGTCTCTTTCCTGACTTCAGGGATAGAGATTCATGATTTATGTATGTGTGTGTGTATGAATGTGTGTGTGTGTGTATATATATGTGTGTGTGTGTGTGTGGATATATATATATATATATATATATATATATATATATATATATATATATATATATATATATATATATATATATATGTATATATATATATATATATATATATATACATATATATATATATATATATATATGTATATATATATATATATATATGTATATATATATATATATATATATATATATATATATATATATATATATATATATATAGATATATATATATATATATATATATATATATATATATATATATATATATATATATATATATATATATATATATATATATATATATATACTGTACATCAGAATTTGATTGGTACATATATCACAACTGTGTCAGACGAAGGCTGAATAGACCTAAGTGGTTAAATAAAAATCTATTGTTTTTAATCATTTGATAGCCATACATTAGAGGAAGCTAAAGTTTATAAAGGCCGCTGGAAGAAACTGATCTTTTTCAAGAGAGCGAAGATTATTATTGTATGAGCACACAATAATTATTGTTTTACAAAGTCACACCCTGATTTCTGCAAGTAAATTTTTCAGTGAATAATTTCTAATGCAGTGATTATTTTAAAGGAATTTAAAGTAATTAATTATTGGAATTATATACACATTTTAAAAGTGTAAGTTCTTTTTCTATTAAATGTTTATTTTTTATGTTCTACGTGGAAATAAAAGTATGATTTTCTATTTAGTTGTTTTATTGATGCACCAAAATTTATTCTAATATGGGGTAAAAGGCCCACCCACTAGGCCTTTTGCCCCAGGCATGGAGTAAAAGGCCCTCTTGTTAGTCAAATTTAATTTCATAGTAAATACTATTTTCAGCATCAATAGTTCATTAGCCAAGGTATCTAATAAAATCTGTTTCAGATCATTTGATACTATACAACAGGCGTTCTTCCTTAAGGGGCTTCCTACCCCTCCTTACCCTCTATGTTAGTATCATTAACATGAGTGTCACTATTATCATTGTTATTATTATTACTGTTATTAATTCATTATCATTATTATTATTATCTTCATCCCAATTATCATTATTTTTCTAACATCATCACTATTATCATCATCATTTCTATTATCATTATTGTTATCATTATCATCATCGTTATTATCATCACCATTATCATTTTTTATCATCTTTATCATTATCATCTTTCTTTTGATTATCATTATTATCATCACTATCATCATCAATATTATCATTATTATTGTTGTTGATGATGATGATGATGATGATGATGATGATGATGATGATGATGATGATGATGATGATGATGATGATGATGATGATGATGATGATGATGATGGTGATGATGATGATGATGATGATGATGATGATGATTATGATGATGACAACTATAACAGTAATGATATTAATAATAGCGGTTACAACTCTACTGCCATTACTTCTATTATTGTTAATGATAATATTAACAATAGTGACAATGATAAGAAGAAAGGACGATAACCTAGAATAAGAAAAAGGGAAAGGAGATCCAGACCGCGCACCGCCCCCTCCGCTCTCCCCAAACACGGCCATGTTGTTCTCCGCCCCGCCGACGCGCGGAGCAAATGCTGACCTCAACCTCCGAAGGGCCCCGTGTCGTACACCTAATATGCTAATGTTATTTTCATAGCCTCCGCGGGTAGGTACGTTTATTTTCCCGGTTTATGCTCAAGCGAATTTCAGCGGGAGGAAAAACACGGCCGTTTGAGAAACAGTCCCGTGATTTTTACAAGGAAATGGGAGTCCTGAGAGTTGTATGTCGTGGAATTTTTAAAAGGAAGAATGCTTTTATGTTGTTGTGTTGCTGCTGTTATTACCTTATTGTTGTGTATATTGATGTTATCCTTATTACTGTATACCGTGGTCCTCACAATCAATAATTATTTCCGGCTACAAATATAGATATTCTTTTCATATCGCATCACAAAAACCATTGCTCGGATGTGCGATTGCTGCGTGGGTAAGCTAAAGGTAGTTACATTTGCTTATTATCATTACACGAGTATCAACTAAATATCAAAGGCATCATGGTTATGGTGATAGTGACAGTGACAATGACAGTAATGATAGTGAAAAAGAGAATGGTAATGATGGTTATAAATATCACAATATCGAACATGATAATAATGATGATGTAGATTAACAATTGTAATAATGGAAATATATATATATGTATATTTTTATTATACAGTTTATCATTTTCACGCAACTGCTATCTCATTGTACGGAAAGAAGCAACCAGCAAGTAATCTTGCTATAACATGTATGTTATCTGTTTATATGTGGCCTGGCAAAAAAAAAAAAAAAAGATGCTGCTATCAGTGTGTTGGTAACAATGGTGAGAAATAAATATTGGAACGAATATACCAAAGGGAACAATAATTTAATCACAAATAATATATTCCACATAGAGTTGCCACTACCCGGATGTTGGATTGCAGTAAACGCCAAGAAAAGAAAACTACGACTCTAAGAATTGACACAAAGTCTATAGTAGTACGGAATCACAACAAATATTATCAGTTCGCAAAATTAGGAATTCTGAATGTCATAAGAATATGATTAGACAAACTGGTAATATAAGGTACCCGGATATCTGAACCCTCTACTACCTCATCCCTACATGTGCTGTTTTAGTATTGACAGGTAATGGACCCCCCCCCCAAAAAAAAAAAAAAAAAAAAAAAAAAAACGATAATATTAAAATCTACATACATAAATTCCAATACATTTTTTCTTTGAATGATTCCTGTTTATATATGTATCTCTCTCTCTCTCTCTCTCTCTCTCTCTCTCTCTCTCTCTCTCTCTCTCTCTCTCTCTCTCTCTCTCTCTCTCTCTCTCTCTCTCTTTCTATCTCTATCTCTATCTCTCTTTATCTCTATATCTATCTCTCTCTCTCTCTCTCTCTCTTTCACAAACACGCACAAAGGTTCTCTCTTTCTTAACTTTTCTCTCTTTTCCAGCGGTTCTCCTTCCCTCCTTCTCTTCTCCAAGCATTTATATATACCAGTATCCATTTCTCCTTAACCTTTCCCTCTCCCCCATCTGCACTTCTTCCCACTCTCTCCCCCACTTTCTAACCCTCCCTCTCCTTCTCCTTATACGCTTTACTTCCTCCCATCTTACCTCACTCTTTTGTCCCTCCTTCTCCCTCCCCTCATTCCCTTCACATCTTTCCTCTTCACCCTACTGTTTATCCCTCCCTCTCCTCTTTTCTTTCACTTCCTTCTCCCTCCCATCTCTCTCTACCCCCTCCACTACTCTGTATCTACTACTCTCTCTCCTCCCTCACTTGACTTCTTCCTCCTCTCCCCCTCTTGTTTTCTCCCTCCCCCTATTTCTTCTCCCTTCTTCCCCTCTCTCTCCTCCCTCACTTGACTTCTTCCTCCTCTCCCCCTCTTGTTTTCTCCCTCCCTCTATTTCCTCTCCCTTTTCCCCTCTCTCTATGCCCCTCTTTCCCTCTCCTCTCATACAGCCGATAGCT
>NC_091549.1:26523281-26533281 GCF_042767895.1 Penaeus vannamei
AGCACGGAGAAAACTCAACCGAGCTTCCATTACCACCCTACCCCGAGCTCGATGTTTCATGGTACGAGGGATTGAAGGAAGATTACCCTCCCCCATCTTCTCTTGGCAATGTCCCCGAGGCCTGTCACATTATAACATCGTACCGGGCGACTGTGAAACTCAGAGTTGGCCAGCATCTCTTTACGAAGGAAAGGGACCATCAGGACAAAGTCATGTGGAGATGCGGACAGAACCTGTGGTGCCAGGGTTCACACCGTTAATGGGGAAATAGTGAAGTGGCAAAACCCCATCCACAGACATCCTGCTGTCCTTGGGAAGGCTGAGATGGAGGGGATATTTTATGCTAGAGTTGAAGTCGGTTGGGCTCATCTAATACAACGGCAGACGCCATCAAGAGGACGCTGAGGCGAGTGCGGCAAAAGGCAGGTGTGTCTGATCTTCAGCCATTTCGGACAACGTTAAATGGAGAGGCCTTCCTTCATTATGAAGATGATGGGGTGATGATCTTCGCAGCAGACTATGATTTGAAATTTCTTGCCGTCTCGTCATTGGTTTGGTGATGGAACGTTTAAAGGGGCCCCTGTCGGATACAAGCAGCAGTACACACTCCATGCATACTTTGGTGATATAACATATCCTTGCGTCTATGCATTTTTGTCAGGAAAGAATGAAGAGATATATAATCAAATGTACGAGATGGTAAAGCTAATATCCCCTGGTTTATCATGCAATCCAGTGACAATAATGACAGATTTTGAGAAGGCAGCAATGAACGCCTTCCAGAGGAATTTTCTGAGTGCAGAGGTTGCAGCTGGCAGGAAGCATCCCTCGGGTCAGAAGTACCAGCTCGTAAATAAGAGGATCAAATCCCTTATTACAAAATTAGAAACATACCTTTGTAGATTTGCAATATCTGGATCAAATAGCCAAAGTAATGGCGATCCCCACTGAACAATAAAGGTATGCTCATCACAAAATATTTCATTACCTAGAGAAAAAAAAAATGGTTATGTCACATACAAGTGTTATTATGTATTCTATATACTAAATTATTTTCGCTGCAATTTCAACACTTCTTCCTAATCTTATCTGTCGACAATGAACAGCGATGTACTGACATAAATGGCAACGTGCCTTCCCCGCGACATTTTATCCACTTGCGAAACGGACGCTGTGTCACAGCGCGATGTGGCAACATTAGGTCCGCGACATAGTTTCCCCGTGACATAGTATCCTAGAACCATATATATATATATATATATATATATATATATATATATATATATATATATATATATATATATATATATATATATATATATGAAAGATGGAATAATGCACTGTATGTACATATATACATACATATATATATATATATATATATATATATATATATATATATATATATATATATATATATATATATATATATATATATATATATAACTGTAGAGTATTTTTCTTGCGTATACATATGTATATGTATATATATATATATATATGTATATATATATATATATATATATATATATATATATATATATATATATATATATATATATATATATATATATATATATATATATATATATATATATATATATATATATATATATATATATATATATATATATATATATATATGCGCTGAAAGGTCAAAATAATTTTATGGGCTGAAGATGGTTTAATAAAGAACTAATCATGCGCGGAAAGTTACCCGAGAACTACATTTGTGTGGACAGAATTTGACCAAACAAACTCTGCAGTCTAGAGTGTGTGTGTATATATGTATATATATATATATATATATATATATATATATATATATATATATATATATATATATATATATATATATATACACACACACACACACACACACACACACACACACACACACACACACACACATACACACACACACACACACACACACACACACACGCACACACACACACACACACAGGAGAGAGAGAGACATATACAGACAGACAGACAGACAGAGAGAGGGAGAGAGAGAGAGGTAAACAGATAGATAGAGAGAGAGGGAGAGACAGATAGACAGTTAGAGATAAAAAGATTGACAGATAGAGTTAGAGATATGAAAAATTGATAGACAGTTGCACAGAAAGCATCTTAGTACGTTAAACTGTATTTCTACATTGATGATTTATCTTGTATTTACCTTATAACGTAAAATCCTCTGTCATTTGTAACTCACTTAGGAGTTCGTCACCATAGCAACAATATATCCTCCAGTGTGAGACACTTCCCGAAAGCCACACCGATACAGGCGATCGCTTTGTATTCCGTTGCAGCAGACGCTTCCAAGACACGAGAGAGGCAGGCAGTATTTCATTCGTGCATTTCAGCATTTTTAGCTGTCGAGCTTCTCTTTTTAGCGCGTTTCCTGCCTTCGCTTCTGGATTCTCTCTCTGTCTGTCTGTTGGTCTGTCGGTCTGTTGCCCTCGGTCTCTCTCGCTCTCTCTCTCCCTCTCCCTTGCCCTTTCTCTCAATGTATAACCGTTCTCTTTCTCCCCTCCCACTCGCTTCTCGTTACATCCCTTTTTCTTTCTTCTCACCCCCCCCCCCCCTTTATCTCGCTCTATTCCGTACATTATTCTCTTTTCTCTCTCGAGCTTTCCCATTTTTTCTTGTTTTTCTTTAAACAGTGTTTAAACGCCTTTATTCTCTTTCTCCTCGGAGGCTTCTCACAGTTATTTTTTTCCTTTTTTTCTTGCTTCTCCCCACTATACTCCTCTCCTACCCGTACTTTCTCTTTCTTTATTACTTTGTCAAACGCTCTTCCTCGTCTTCCTTTACCCTCTCTCTTTCCCACCGGAAAACCGCAGTTAATTTAATGACATGTCTCCTTCGGGATGGAATTGACAATCTCCTTAAATTATTTCTAAATACTTTTAAGGCACCTTCTATAAGTTTAACAGTTACTTGTTTTCGAGTATTCGAAAATATCTAAGCTTTGGGATCACTTTCAACCTATATGTCTTCGAACTTTCCTCGGCTAACGCTAACATCATTTTGACATCTTTCAATCTTCCAAGGCCAAATTCTGTGAACCTCCCTGAGCCTACACTGACATCCTTTTGAAATCGCCGGACCTTCCTCTGCCAACATCAGAAGAATCAATAGGCGGGCAGTAAGCCACGTCACCTCAACAGTCTAATCGGATAAAATCGAAGAAATCGTTGAAATGCAATAGATACAAAATGGAATATGCAAAGTTCGGAACTAATAGAAAAATATTAAATACCAAATTAGATGCAAATATTAATAACAACACATTCAAAGAAAAACTGCAGTAAATGATTTTAATCTAGAATTTTTGAAAATACCAAATATTATTACCTTAGAAAAATGGACAATAAACCTGCCGTCCACTAGGCCCCAAAGGATTCCCGAAAGCGAAATTCACAAAATCGGGATGTTTCGGTATATATTCGTGATGTTCTGGAACCCTTTCATATCCTTCCTTAACACTTCTGGAACCTTGACACTTTGGAGCCAAACTGGAATGGAGAAAACTTTTGAATTTTTAAAAATTGGACAACAAATGTTTCATTTGCGACAGCTTTAAGATCCTCGGGAAACCATCGACAACTATTCGGGGCGTCTGGGAACCCACCGCCATTAACTCGGTATCTTTGGAAGCCCTGCAAGGCTTCATAATATTTTAAACATCTCGACCGGTCCCTGAAGGAAGCCTAATTGATACCAATAGATCCCTATGTCGAGTGGATGAGTTCTGTTTTGCGTATACACGCGGAAGCTATACCGAATATGTAATGAAAGACGTCGAATCATCGCTGAAGACGCCAGTTGTCAGCATAAGGAACGTCGTGTAGGAGCCGTTCTTCCTAAACTTTAATAAAGCAACAACAGAAGCGATGCCATCAGATCAGTTTTCGAGGTACAAAAGGCAGCAATAACAAGAGCATGTCGAATCAGACGCTGAGACTACTAACGATAGTCAAGGAGGCGTCCATGTCCCCAGATGCTATGTACCTTAGTGCCATCGCAGAAGAATGCATTGAGGAAATGTTTGCACTTTTCCGCCTTGCATTCGTGTTTGGAAGATTGTCCGAATTTGTCGAAGCCATAAATATCCAAAATCAAGCTTTACATCTGTTGCGATTTATCTGTTCCTTGGTTTTTATCATTATCATTATTATTATTATTATTATTATTATTATTATCATTATTAATTAATTAATTTATTTATTTATTTATTTTTGCTCATTTTATAATCTGATAACTACAGTGGAGTTTCATAGCTGCATCAGGGAGGAGGGGAACTGGGGATGAGTGGCAACATTGGAATGTTGTTCTAGTTTACATATTGATTTTAATAAACTTCCGGCAATATAATCAGTGAAAATGCCACGCACTACCGAGACTTTCGCAGTCACTTTACGCATTTGCCAAGAAGAGATGGGAAATCTTCTGCCTCACCCTCTCCTTTGCCCGTGCAGTGAGCGAGCGATATGAGGAACACCACCTGCATTCAAACACTTTGTTACCTAAACGTGAATTAAAGTTAGTGCACCTGTGTTGATATCAGTTGCAAAATTGAAAGAAATAAGCTTAGTTAGGTGTATACACAAACATAAGGAATAAAAAAGAAGAAGAAAAAAAAAAACATTCCCGGTTTCTCACCAGAACTTTTTCAAAATTCAAATGAGATACGCGATTTTTTTTTTTTTTTGTGTGTGTGTGTGTGTGTGCGCGCGCGTGTATGTGTGTGCGTGAGCGCGTGTGTTTGTGCATGTGTGTATGTGTGTACATGTGTTTAAAAGGATTTGTAAAGACAATCAGCATCGTTTAATACGAAAGGTTAAAATAGTAATATAAAAATACAAAAATGTGCTAAGAACAGTACGCGTATGCTCCCAGAAAACATAAAAACAAAGTGAATTTGAAGAATAACACACATAGGTATAATGAAGACCCACTGTAGGAACTGGACCCACCGTCGGGCATTACTATCAGGACACCCTTTTTCACTTGTAGTTTAAGACTAGATTTTCATTTATTTATTATTCGTTTTTTTAACGCTAACGGTAATAAATCACAAACACGTGTACCTCAGACGTGATCAAATGAGAGAGAGAGAGAGAGAGAGAGAGAGAGAGAGAGAGAGAGAGAGAGAGAGAGAGAGAGAGAGACAGACACAGACAGACAGACAGAGAAATAGATAGATAGATATAGAGATAGACAGACAGACAGAGAGAGAGAGAGAGAGAGACAGAGAGAGAGAGAGAGAGAGAGAGAGAGAGAGATAGAGAGAGAGAGAGAGAGAGAGAGAGAGAGAGAGAGAGAGAGAGAGAGAGAGAGAGAGAGAGAGAGAGAGAGAAATAGATAGACAGATAGAGATAGATAGATAAAGAGAGAGAGAGAGAGACAGAGAGACAGAGAGAGAGAGAGACAGAGAGAGAGAGAAAGAAGAGAAATAGAGAGAGGGAGAGGGAGGAAGGGCGCTCACACATTTTCATTTTCCTAAAAGTGAAACGGGTTTGGTTGGCATGACACTCAAGAAGCAAACTGTCACAGTGCCCATGAGGAGCAGGTCAAGGCACAGAGATAAATTTCGTCAAAGGGAAGAGGAAATAGAGGTACGGGATTGGGAAGGGAATATTGGAAGTAGAGCAAAAAAGAAGTGAAGAGAGAGAGAAAGAGACGGAAGGAGAGAGAGAAAGAGAGAGAGAGAGAGAGAGAGAGAGAGAGAGAGAGAGAGAGAGAGAGAGAGAGAGAGAGAGAGAGAGAGAGAGAGAGAGAGATTAACAAACAGACAACGACAACCGATTACCAGACAGGACACTGACGATACGAAGGCACGAGAGCGGGCCAGGGAGCGAGGCGAGAGCACGAAAGCGCGCAAGCGAACGGGGAGAGAGCACGAGAACGGGCTTGGAGAGCGGGGAGGGAGAGAGCGCAAGATTTGGCAAGGGAGCAGGGAGAGAGCACGAGCGCGGGCAAGGGAGCGAGGAGAGAGCGGAGAGCGGGCCAGGGAGCGGGGCAAGATCGCAGACCGAGAGCTGGAAGGAGCGACGCCAAGGGTCCCCGTGGGCCAGGGATTGGAGCGAAACATGGCCGCTCCGCCTCCAGGCAGATAATATTTCACCCACAAATCCCCGGCTCTGATGAGATCCTCGCCCAGGACTCGGCCTCAAGATGCCGCCCCTGAGACTCCCCACAAATCCTTGAGGACGAGAGATATCCTTCTGAGGAACGGATCGGGGCGCGATGTGCAACTCGCGGCTGTAGGATTGTCTTTGGTGGAGAGATAAAACCGTTCAATTCCTTGTCGTTCTTGATTTCTGAATGTTAATGCTATCGAAACATTCGTAACGGAAAAGAAGTGGTACCAAAATAATAGCTTTATAATTCGAAGTAATTCAGATTGAGAATATCGGAAATATGGGAAATGAACTATATGTTTTTACAGTTATTACAGAGGCAGATAACGATGATAGGTAATGATGGCGATGATGATAAAAGTTAATATTGATGCTGATGTTGATACTAATATTGATGATGACTGAATACGCAGGATGGTGACGGCACGCTTGGCATGTATCCACGATCGACTTATTTTCAAGACAAATTCAGGATTCAATCACCATGCACAGGTGGATTTCTTACATTTCTCCTGAAAAACTTCAGTTTGTCACTGTGTTGATCAGTGATATATTGGGTGGGAATTGTGAAAAAATGGATTTTATAAGATTATCAAAGGGATCATTCTGGGCCTGGGCATTTTTTCTCTAATTATCTTCATTGTTGAATAAGCTATTTATAGTTACTTGAAGATCACATTTATTTACGGAAACAATGAAAAAGATTATCATCCGTACTTCAGTTTTGGTTGTTTTGTAGAATGCTATGGATGGGAAAATATGTTATGTCAAATAGTTTGGAGACGTTAAGTATATAGGTTATATTTTGTAAATTTTCAAGAAGAGGGTTAAATTGTCAGTATTACTGAAGGATTTGATTGTTGGTTAGGTTAACTTTCCAAATGTATTGCATTGATTTAATCCTGTAAACTTTGGATTTTCACCAACAGGGTATTTTCAAACGATTTACTAATTGCAGTTTGGTCTGCGTCCCGAATGCTTTGTTCTGATTTAACTTTGCATGTTTGATTGTAAATTACTTTTGATCTACAGGTTAGAATGAAGCATTACAACGCTTTTTGTGTGAACCAATGTTGATGATGTGACAATGACTATGAATATGATGATAATGATGAATGCGATGATAATAATGAAAATAACAATGGTAATTAGATAACAGAAAAGAGTTCATGAAAATATGAACAGAAGTGCAAAAATTAATATTTTCCCCAGAGAGAGCGGTAGCAAAGTGGTAAGTGCCCTGATGACTTCTATGCAGTCCATACGCCAAGTCCTTCCTGGTGCTGCAATTTCTCAGAAGTTCCTTGTTCTCCAACGTGACCTCTATTGGATTCCAACAAAACTTAATTACCAACCAGTTTCGTTCGTTTTAAGTGCGGATAAATTTGAGTAACTTAACGAAGTGTAATAAACCAAACGTTTGATCCCTAATTATCAAACAAAGAGGTCACTTCGGCTGTATTTTCACCAATTTTACTTTATTAACCATGGATCCTTTTCACGAGAAGTGTTGCACGAGGATATAATTATTTTGCCAGCACGCATCTTAACATGGGAGTACAGTTCAAAGTATTTTTAGAACCGAAGGGAAATAAATAAATAAAAGGTGGATGTATTATATTCAGAAAGATATTCCTTAGCTTATACTATTTGAATCTCATTGCTTTAGAACAATGAAAGTGACTCACAATTCACTCCATACAACAAAGAACCTTCGAGTCCCATTCAGTGTGTGCACAATGGCTTCCCGGTTGGCAGATTATTTAGAGCATGTATGGCATCTAAGCTAACAAGGATAGAGCTTGTTTGATGTAAAGGTGAATTCAATTTGTACAGTAATTTATACATCATTATCAGAGTATACAACGTAATTTTTCACATGATATTTTCTTTATCGAGTTTTTTAAATAATTTCCCTATGATTTAAGGGTTAATAAAGTGTTGGGTTGCGTCTACATCAGTGGCATGTTGCTTGGAGACAAACTAGAAACATTGTGGGGGACTTAATAGGAGACAATCGGATACAAATCTGACATGTATGGGGACATATCTGTTACAATGTTGAGAAACATGTAGGCAATAAGAGTCGACTTGGTGAAACTGTCCGCATCATGTTGGTCTGTTAGTTGGTGAAAGGTCTCTGACGACATCACCTCGTCCACACCAGGATTGCTAACACGTCGCTCAACAAATCCGTACCATGTCGACTACAATGTTCCTCAACGACTTAACAACTTGTTTCCCAACCTGTCAGTCCCAATACTCACACCGTGTCATTGTCATTGGTGTGGACAAAGCCTTAGGTTGTATGTGTGTTGTGAAATTGTTTGAGCCTTTTTGCCGCCCTCGCCGGACACACCTTTTCACTGCGTTGGGAGGCCACTTTTACTTGATTGTTGTGTTGTCGTTTTAGGTACCTTGCAACTGATGTTTTACTAAGATGATTGTAATTTGTTATTTATCAGATAAGTAGGCGTCATGCTGTTGTAGCCCTAATTTCTGTTGTAGCCCTAATTTACTTCTTTTAGCTACTTTGGCCGCCCATTTATTGCAAAACATAAAAGCTTAGAAAAAATTAATTGCTCATGGTACATGTTTATAAATACAAGGACAAAACTAATGAGACATTGGCATCTTATGCACACTTCCTTGAAAACATTTACACGAATATCTATCTCCGTGTATAGTGAAGTGAAATGTCTTCATCCCGTCCAACTCCTCCCCTAGAGAGTGTGCATGTGTATATAATGAAATGACAGTAGCCAACGTCGGGGGATACACCGAAGAAATAACACTCTGCATTCGATACTTATATTAATTTTTAAAGAAATACTTATGACACGAGCTACTTGAGTCTAACACGTCATTTCAGTAAACAGACTGAAAATACTGGTGATTTCATAGAAAACTGCCATCAAGGAGGCATTTCTTAGTTCATTTTATTTATATTAGCTTAAATCAATGGCTGGAAAGAATGAAAGCTTTATATATGGCTCACAGTCTGCTATTGACATATTATAATGAAAGCAACGCTTATATAAAATTGGGTACTTTGAATATAGCTTAATGCTGATGGAAATATGTTTTGGATTTGATTGTGTCATCCAGACAATAACAGTGTAGAATCAGTATTACTATAATGTGAAAGCAATAATGCATCAACGATATTGGAGATACACACAAACACGCCTCTCTTATCTGTGTGTGCGTGTGTGTTTACATACCTGCACATATGCAAAGTTACACACACACACAAACCCAGGCACCTCTCCACATATTTACGTATGTGTGTTTATAATGTGTGTCTATCAATGTATCAATATATTTATGTGTCATATATATATGTGTGTGTGTGTGCATATATATATACAGTGAACCCTTGTTTTTCGCGGGGATTACGTTCCAAAAAAAAACCCGTGATAGGCGAAATCCGTGAAGTAGTAACCGTTATTTTTTTCAATTATACAATGGAATACTCTACAATTCATTGAAACTAAAGAACAAAACCATTTTACAGGCCCAAGCATTTGTTTAACCAATAAAAGTACTGTATAAACGTTTTTTACAAATAACTACTGTACTGTAAAATAGTAATTTTAATCACCAATACGAACTGAAGGCTTCATAGGTTTTAGAGAAAATTTGCAAATTTAAATTTGGCAAGCTGTTTTACGTACATGTACATATTAAACCATAACGTTATTGACGCACAGGTAGAGAAGAAGCGGAGAAACTGTTTAGCCAATCAGAATGCAGAACACAATGCACAATGCAAATCCGTGAAGTAGCGAGAACGTGAAAGGTGAACCGCGCTATAGCGAGGGTTCACTGTACATACATACATA
>NC_091549.1:26540781-26545781 GCF_042767895.1 Penaeus vannamei
CGCGCGTGTGTCCGTGTGTGTGTGTGTTTTTTTTATGTGTGTGTGATTGATTGATTGATTGATTTATTCATTTATTTTCATTATTATTATTATCATTTTTGCAACAAGAAGTTTAGCGCAATAATCGATTAATCCGTTTGTGGTAACGGACTGCCGGCTTAGTTTCTAGGTCTTTCTTATGGTATCTAATGTATTAATAATAAACAATAAAAGCACAACAGTTATGATAATGATAGTACCAATGCGGCGTTACCGATAGGATATGACTGGCCGCAGATGGAGTTCGCTGGACAGGAAGATAAAAGACATGAGCTTGGGATGTTTTCATTGTTAGGAAAAGGTAACTGACACTGTCATCTATTGCCCTAGAATAGGAAGGAGGCTGATCTTGATCGGATAAGGTCATCAAAAAAAGCGCCAAAACGATTTCATGTCTGGTGACTGAAATCCCAAACTCGGTACTTATGCATACCAAAAATGGGCGATAACTGCAGGCAACCTTAGGTTTGAGAAAGAAATATAGAAGCTTCAACTGTTCGTAATTTGCAAAGCCCTATCATCTTAGAATCGCATGTATACCCTCTCACAAGTCACGGACACCAACATGACAGCCGCCAGGAGGTCCGGTCCATGACAAAATTGACTACAAGCTGTCTCAGTATTTCAAATCCAGCATCAGCAAGGTACAAACACACTCCCTTTTCTGGAGCTGATGTTGGCAGTGAGCAAAGTGTCATCCTCACCAGACTGAAACTGAAGGCGAGTCATGGTGCGATTCAACCTTAACAAACTGGAAAACCCAAGCGGGAGGCAAGTGACTAATCATTATCATAATGAAGGTGAAAAAAGAAGATATGATTGTGATCCTAATGATGCTGATAAAAATGCACCACATTACATTACAGATATTTATAATAGTAATATTAACAATAAATGTAGTAACAAAAAAGATAAAAAGATAATGACAGCAATGATGAAAATGATAATAATAATGATAATAGTAATAATAATAACAGTAATAATAATAATAATGATAATGATAACGATAACGATAATGATAATGATAATAATAACAATAATAACATTAATAATAATAATAACAACAATAATAATGATAACAATAATGATAATATCAATATTAATGCTAATATTAACTTATGATAATAATAATAATAATAATAATGATAATATCAATAATAATATTAATACTACTACTACTAATAATAATAACATTAATGATAACAAGAACAACAACAAAACAATAATGGTACTATTAATAATGATAATGATAAGAAAGCCAGATTAATGATGATAATGATTATTATTGTTCTTGTTATTATTATCATTATTATCTTTACATTTATGATGTTAATGATAAGAATAAAGTTTATAATATTGATAACAGCAGCAGGAAGAACCGTGGCGGCATTCCCTAATTAATCCCATCACCAGGCATTATCATATTTTCACCATTTTAAGAATGATCTTCCTTTTCCGTCTTTTTCCTAAGCCAATCTCTTCCTTTAATGCGAAACGTCGCGAATGCATTAAGTCTCTCCAGTGTGTGTTCGTGTATTTACATATGTATATATTCAAATGCGAGTTTGAGCCCTGGAGCTAGGAAGCGAACATTCTGAGTCCTTTTATTGGTAGTTTTGATGTGATTATCAGTGTGTGAAATGAAGCCGCGTCATTATAACGTATTACATTAGCATAACCCATTTGCTGATTCGGATCATTATCATTCTGATAATTTGTCGTCAGAGCTGAGGCTTTTTTTTTCTTTTTCTTCAGAAGGGGTGATGCTGACTGTACTGAGCGTGTAAACAAGTGACCAAAGCTACGTAGGTGTTACAGTTCACGTTCATGTAAATAGATATGGTCAAAGACGTTAAACACTCGCAAACACACACGCACACACGTATGCACGCATGCTTACAAACACATGTGTGCACGCATGCTTAGTGCGCACACACGCGCTTGCGCGCGCGCACACACACACACACATACATACACACACACACACACACACACACACACACACACACACACACACTCTCTCTCTCACACACACACACACGCGCGCGCGCGCGCACACACACACACACACGCACGCACGCACGCATACGCACACACACACACACACACACACACACACTCTCTCACACACACACACGCGCGCGCGCGCGCACACACACACACACACGCACGCACGCACGCATACGCACACACACACACACACACACACACACATACACACACACACACACACACACATGCACGCACACACACGCGCAATATATATATGCATACATAGTGCAGTTATAAACAGCATTTGCAGACAAATAATAGTGCACTGTCATGGCTAAAAGCCTATACATATCTCAACCAACTTTCATCTGATATACGTATATTTTTCTGCTGATGCTTTTCGTCTCTGTAAAGAAACTCTACAAAATGTAACTGTAAACCTCCAACGAATATGTATATATACATATTTTTTATCACCGGACAATTAAAAAGCAAATAATCAAACAAAAACTTAATAAATAGAAGGGAAAGACTTAGAGAAAGGGGAAACAAGAGGGAGAGGCAGAGAAGAGAAAAATCTTAAAATTGTTCGTGTCTCGGCCGCAGACCCCGAGAGGCAGAATATGATTGCGAAATATGACGTTGAGCTTCTTGGTAGATCTGATATAAACAAAAGGATGTTTGTATACTTTCTTATCTTGAGGTCACAGGCTTGTTTTTCTTTTTCTTTCGTTCTTTCTTTCTTTTTGTGTGAACCCGGTAGGTTAACCCATGGGATATCGAGTTAAGCCAAGGAGTAAGTTCACAGAGCGTTCTTTATTTAACTGGATATTGAAATTTCGTGTTATCATTGTTTTAAGAAGAGAGGCGGTTCATGTTTTTAAAGAATTGCTGCTTAATCTTCATTGGAACAAACACTTGGTATGTTAAAAAGAGAAGCCAATATTTCGTATGTTAACGAGATATCACAACTTGTATGGACAATTTCGGAACCACAAATTTTTTCACCTGGTTCCTTCATAAATAAACTTTATTAGAGAGAATCTGCATGGGATATGCATCCATCCTCCCTACTCCTATGATGCCATGTCTTTTCACATGCCCATATAAAACGAGTGACATATTCAACTAATAAAACAACAAATTGATTTGATTTCGGGATGGAGAGGGGGCAAGGGGAAGACAAGGGACACGTAACAAGGCAGGTTAAAACACGAAATTTTGAGGTCGCCTTTTGCATGGATCTGCAGGAGCCTGCCTGATATTTCCGCTTTAGCTTTCTTATTTATTCATGTCTAGTACGCGCAATTTGCTTCTCCGTTAGGAAGAACGGTTTTATCTAGAGAGGATATATACATACATACAATCTTACACACACACACCTACATATTCAGAGAGTGCGTAATTCAGTAGATATAATCTATTAAACAGATTGCTAAAGGAAAATATATACTAATTGACTATTTATCTGTAAGTATGCATTTACCCTTAGAAATAGAGCATCCCCCCCTCCCTCCCGAATACTCTCACTCTGGCATTCCTGCATCACACCGCGACTCCTCCACCACACACATTACCTTGGCTTAGTGCAGTTCTTTGTCCGCATTATCATCATACCATTCCTCCAGCTTACCTACACTCTGCCATACCAGTACCGCAAACTCACGCTGCCATTTCTCCATCAAACCAACACTCGGCACTGCTTCCCTCATACAACCGGTCTGTCATTCTTCTGCCACATAATCACCCTGCCACTCTTCCACCACAGTCGCCCTGTCATTTCTTCATCACACCATTACTCTCCATCATCATCAGTCTGCAATTTCTACCCTAAACCATTATTTTGCCATTCCTTCCCCCACCCAAACTCTGCAATTTCTTCACCACACACTCACCCTGTTATTCCTCCATTATACCACCACTGTCATTTTATTAACAGATATTTCCTCTGTCATTCCTACAGCACATTGTCATTCTGCTATTACTCTATCGTTTCTACCGTTTTGTCCATCACACCACCTGGATTTTTTCAACCGACCACCCCATCACTTTGGCATTCTTCTGCCAAACAGTTACCTTCCGTTCTTCCATTCCACCATCACTGACATTCCTCCTCCATACAATCAGCCAGTCCATCAAACTATCTCCTTGTCACGATGCCATCCCTCCACCTCTGCGCCTGCCTGCCCATCCTACTCTTTTACAGGCCTTCGGCAGTAATCGGAAAGGGTAATCGAGTACTTTCCAGTTCGCGTATCTATGGATATCTGATGATATCGACCACCACTATAACTTGAGCTGCGTTTCGAGGTGGAGCACCATCCCGCGTTTGCCCAACTTACTTTGTATTATATATACATATACATACACACACACACACACACACACACATACACACACACACACACACACACACACACACACACACACACATATATATATATATATATATATATATATATACAAATGGATACATTAACAGATAAGGATAAAAACACACACATGCACGGTGTGGAAGAGGAGGTGCGCACGCACACCCACACGCGCACGCACACGCGCACGCGCACGCACACACACACACACACACACACACACACACACACACATATATATATATATATATATATATATATATATATATATATATATATATATTGCAAAGGATCTGAGAGCCGGAAGTACTCCTGTAGGCGGCTTAGAAGCCAGAACTGGGCTCCGTTCGATCCCTCCAAGATTAACGATACCCCGGGTTTTGTTCGGTAAAACAAGTAGTTACCACCAGCGATAATATTTGTAATAATGACAGGACATAAATTACTGACTTTCATCTCACCCTAGATAATCACAAAAGATAATAAATAAAACTAAAATAATGTACAACAAAATAAAGTGCAAGAGCCAAACACGACCTATATGAAATAAAGCAAATTAGAAAATGACAAGAAATCTTGAATGAAGTGGATATAGTA
>NC_091549.1:26560781-26565781 GCF_042767895.1 Penaeus vannamei
ACTACCATTACTGTCATTATTATCAATTTTAATGATTGCATTATTATGTTTTGGAGATTAGTGAAAGATGTGTAATTACCCTGTTGAAGTTCTAACAGGTAAACTATATCCTAATTCGACCGAAGGACCGTTGTAATAAGATTTTAGGTCTGTTTACTCAGAATTTCTTTTTATTAACTTAAAGGCAATCAAAATATGCCATGAAAAGAATTAAAGTATTTAGAAAATGGGCATTTGACATATTTGCCTTGGCAACCTTATATTGAGAAATTGTACTACGATTTTTTTTTTTTTTTTTTTTTTTGTCCGGAAGGTCGTATTTTTGTTATTTTGTATAACTACAGATGGTTTGATGCAAAAAAAAAAAAAAAATAAAATAAAATAAAAAAATAAAAAAGCGTTTAAAACTAATTAGACATTTCCTTATGTTGAAATGAATTAAACATGAAAATGCTGAAACCATGCTAGAAGGGCATCACCAAATGTAGAGCCACATTCCTAAAGAGTGACTTTAAACCTTCAGTCCTACAACACATTCACTATAGTCGTATACTTTTTAGATAAATCAAATTTACACGTTCAATATCGCATTTTATTGTTATACATATAAAGAGATTCGGGTGCATTTTATGCTGTTGAATGTTACATCATTGGCTTGGTAATGTATTTATTGTATATTGTTTTATGAATGCAATAAACAAGAAAGTAACACAGGGAATCTTATAATCACCAGATTCTGATCCCATGCACTATAACTGTAATATAACATTCATCCGTTTATGTTGTTGTATGGTCAAATATTATTATTTATATCCGTTTTCTTTATCCTCTGACGTTTCGGCAGAAATACTGCAACGGAAAAGCGGGCAGCATGATTGCCGGGGCCTTGGGGGGGGGGGGGGTTGCGTCCGGGACCACCGGCTGGGAGCCATCACTCTAGTATGTCGTTTCAGTGATTGTAATGCAGGTGTACCTACTCAGATTGAGTAAACTGAGACAGCCATAGTATTATTGACTCATTTTGCAGCAAAAGTTAAAAAGTATAACGTACATTACTACAACTGAAAGAAGTTGCAAATATCATTATTTGCTTCAGAAAATGAACTTGTTCGCAAAGAAAATGGAAATAAACAGTCTTGTTAGAGGGAGATCTTCAACACGGAAAATATTTATTTGGAGACCATTTTATTGTCGCATTGTATAAAAGGATTTTCTCGATGAGAAAGACACCCCAGAAGAAGAATGCGTTTAAGTAAGTTCAGGTTACTGTCAACATACTATACAAATAACTTCAAAACGGTACTGAGCAGAAGAAATATAAGATCCTGCCGAGGGAAATCCGCTGTTGACAAAACATTTTCTGGAAAATGTTACCGTACGAAAATAAGAAAAAAGTATATCATAAAATACAAATTACTGTAATTGCTCACCGCACGCTCAAAAACATAATTACTTTCTTATTAATCAAATTTGACTAAATTGATATAATATTCAAGTGGCACGTGCCACTAATCTTTCCAATGGACAAACTGACTTTCACTAACACTCAGATAATGATACAGTGTTAACTAATATCCATACTTATTCAGAAGGTAAAAGGGCATGGGTATCCTCCCTCAAAACGCAATAACACGGTAATTAATTCAACTTTTTTAATTAGTGCAAGGCAATTCGGGGTAAACATAGCTGTAGACTTAGCACAGGCTTTCCAAATGCATCAGAATACCTGAATAAAAGAAAGGTGAATGATAAAATGAAATGAATTGATAAAACTCTAAAAACAACAATTGCAAAAATGAATGATAATAATAATAATAATAAATGATTATCAATAATAATAGTAAACATACTGAATAGCGGGACCAATGAAAATTCCAAGAAAAGAAAAAAAAAATTACTCACCTCTCCCTCTTTCACACTCCGTCTACCATTCACTTCCCCTCTCCCTTTTCCTTTCTCTCCCCTATCCCTTCTCCTTTCTCTCCCCACTCCCTTTCCCTCTCCCCTCTCACTTCCAAATCTTTCTTAAATGTCTCCTTTCCACCCACCTTAAGACCATCTACCCCCTCCCACTTCTCTCTCTTCCTACTTAAACTCTCACATCCATGGCTCCTTATTTATTTATTTATCATTATCTTTATTTATGAATTTGGTTATTTTTGTGGATGTTTAATTAATCTCTGTAGACGCCTTGGAGCTTATAAATCCCTGGGTCTGGATCAGAACACCCTCGAGCTATCCTTTTGAGAAGATCCAAAGAGGCAGACTCCATAAATGATGTGAATAGACTCGGTAAGTTAAATTATAATTTTCTATACTATAATCTAAAATCGACCTTGTAAACCTTAGACGTAATGTTTGGAATGTATATTAATTTCAATAATTGGGGTTAGAGCAGTTACTGGTATATTAACAGTATTCATATGAAAACTATTTACTAAGGAAATATGTTTTCAAGATTCTGTTTATGAACTAAACATGAAATTTTGCTTTTCTTCGCTGGCGTACCTGCTGTGCACCTAAGCGCTTATAAATTAGATTTATCTTGATCAGTGGCAAGAGTATGCAATTACTAGTATTCCAAAACCTATTCCATGCACTTGGTAGTAAAACATTAGACATACAAAATTACAATGAATTGCACTTTGCAGCAATATGGAAATATCTATACAACCTTAGGATGTATATATTATGTCTTTAAAACCATTAAAACTGATATACAGTGATACCTAAGGATGTGGTTCTAGTCAACTCATCAGCCAGGAGAGCATGTAGTAATTCTGCAAATAGACGGCATGGACGAGGTAAGTCTTTGGCGTTTTTACATGTTTTTCTAAGGTTGTTGCGCGGTTGCACTCCGCAGACCACACCACAACTTCAAAATTTCCTCTACACCTAACCGGCAGGATGGAGGCCAGACAGGTCCAGCGTACGCAGAGGTAATTAGCAAGTACGCACTTATGTACGCAACATCACAACTCAGGGTTGGTCTGTCAATTATGTATATATATATATATATATATATATATATATATTTATATATAATATATATATATTTATATATATAATATATATATATATATATATATATAATATATATATATATATATATATATTTTTTTTTTCTTATCATAATTATTTTTTTCTGGTACCTCTTTCAAGTGTGGAAACTTTAAACCTATATTAATATATATATATATATATATATATATATATATATATATATATATATAAATATATATATATATATATATATATATATATATATATATATATATATATATATATATATATATATATATATATATAACAAAGTCCACAGAAAAAGAATTAGAATTAGATAACCATTTATATGTATGAAGACAACCCATTTTACACGTCTACCCTGTTAATTATCTAACGGTGTGTCATGCTCATTCGAAAAAGGAAGTGAGTTGTATTGCATTTTTTTTTGGGGGGGGGAAGGGTCAATTTTCCTCTATAAATGCAATGGCTTATGCCAGAAATATGAAATAGTTTTTGGACTTTATAGTCTTCGGTTACATATTTATCAATATGGAATGTAAGATGTAAGTGCACCTGTGGATGTTACCTTCAGAAAGCGACAGACCTAGTACATAACGTAACTAGTTATAGAGAACTTGCGACACACAGTTCACACTATAAATCCTAAAGAAAAATAAAATTACACAGAGAAGTCCATACTATTTCCCTCCAAAGTGTGGGTGTTAAATTAGAATTGTATCTAAATGCTCATGCATTAGCAAATATTTACTTCTAATACCGACTCTCTATGAGGCATCACGACAACAGCCGTGGGACACTCAAGGCAGTCATGCTGTTGGCATTCTGACCATCACACAACATACAAAAGGTGTACTGTACGGCATCCCATCCCAAACTGTGCGGCATACCATAAAACCATTGCGTCGGTACTTGTGTGGAAGAGAAAGAAAATGTTCCCAATGTTAAATTTTCACACTAGTAACGTTCTCAGCATTGCTACGGTGGCGAGTAGGATGCTAAATAGCTTACGATTACCTTGTAGCATGAGATCGTGGCAGTTGTTGCACCAGCAGCTTGCTAGCGCTCCTTGCGATACAGTCAGTGGTGTCGTTGGCATGAAGTCCCATCTGGAGGGGGAGCCACATAAAGTGCACCACCTGCGAATTCACAAAGATTATCGCCAACTGACGAAGGATTTGTGTGACAACTTGCTGGTGTGCAGGACTGTGAGTTGAGCGGGCACAGAGTCAAGACTGTGAGTTGTATACTATCAAGCCGTTTGTGACAGTCAAGAAACAGCATCCAGAAGTCCTTTTAGCTCACAATATGTTAGGCTGGGGAGTCGACGGCCTGTCCAAGCCCCTTCTAGTGGTTCCATGCTATAGGAAAACAGCGCATTCAGCACTAACATTTCTCTGCAAGGATCCGTCGGTGTAGAGGTGGTGGGCCAAGGAACAGGTTTCTTCTCCTCCGGTCCGGGAGGCGGAGGTGCTCCCAGCGTCACAAGAAGAGGAGGAGAAGCTCTCAACGCCAAAAGAACCGAGCTCCTCAGAGGCAGAACAACGCGGGTGGAAGATAGAGGATCCAACAGTGGCCTATATAGACATGTCCTGTGTCTGCTTCCCCCAGGGATATTTTACTTACCGGGACATATGGGAGAAGAGCTAGGTCCGGCAGGAGAGGAAGCTGCGCCTAGCGGGCCTCACTTTGGCGAAGAAGACCCAGCCGAAGGAAGAACTGAATTGGCTGAAGGACATAGACTTGTCGACCTTGGCCTCCTATTTGGGCTGGGTGCTGTCCTCTGGATGAACCTCCTCTGATTCGGACTTAGTGATGCATACTGAGTGAACCTCCTCTGATTCGGACTTAGTGGTGTCGTCTGAATGAACCTCCACGGGAGGATAAAAGGATAAGGTAAAGGTTGGGAAAAAGGATAAGGAAAGTAGAGAGGAGAAAGAGAAGGAAGGAGGAAGAGGAAAGGGAGGAAGATTGGG
>NC_091549.1:26568281-26570781 GCF_042767895.1 Penaeus vannamei
CATCAAGTTGCAGAGGATGCAGTTCTTGCTACATGTTGACAATCCTCGTAGAGATAGGCAACCAAAGATGAGTCTTTTTGCTTGGCATTGAATTTTTTTCAGTTGACTGTAAAACCGTTCTAAGTAGTTGGCAAAGTGCAAGAGACAAATAATCGACAACCGATCGAATTAATGCAATATACATGGCAATAGGAACTGATTCCATAGTTGGTTGGCCACTTACGAGGAATCAAGCGCCGCTGCAATCAGGCCAGTATGTCTTGGACGATGGGATGCATACCAGTACCCCCAGATAAAGATACTGTGAATAATCATATAACATTGTTGCCTATTAAGAATTCTGTCGGTGTTCTTACATGGCAGAAATAGAGGACTGTACTTTTCTGGAAATATAATGAGTATACATGAGACAGACTCCAAGTGGAAGGCGCCCAAAGAGCGTTGCATATCTTCTTGGCAACTTGAATGAATACACATATCATCTGCATAGCAAGTAATTGTTGTCCCATGGATGTTAGAGAGTAGGAAGAGAAGGTGATGTATGAGGATATAAAATCAAAATGGGCTGATTACTTCTTATAGAATAAATACCTAGTTCAAATTCTGGTTTTGTTATATGCCCCCTTCAACAGAACACAATGACTTCTATTCCTCAGATATCCTCTTTTCCACCTCAGATTTCCTTTGATGCCAAAATCAATGAGTTGCTCCAAGATAAGGTCCTTATTGGCAATAGCAAATGCGATTTTCAAATAAAAAGTGACACAATATTGGTGGGAGGGAGACGAGTGTAGAACTCCATGAGGCAATGGCGTGCCCCCGGCAGAAAGCCAAAAAGTCTAGCCGGAATACCTTGCAAAAGCAGAAGGCGAGGGAGACAGGTCGGAATTTGTCGGTGCCAAGTTTAGAAATTGGCATTACTGTGCTACAGGTCCAGGGATGTGGCACGTATCGCAGGCGGATACGGGCGTGTGTGTGTGTATGTGTGTAAACTATGATTTATTCTGCCACTGCATGCCAACTTATTAATAATTCCTTTTGATGGCAGTTATAAAATTAGCTTCCATTCCTAGCAAAAAAATATGAATTATATAATTTGTTACCTCCTACTACAAAGATAAACATATGCGCACTACATATCATCACATGCATAATACATTAAAACATTTTACGAACTATGCCATTTATTTATGGTGTATAGAAATATTTACATTTTACTGATTTAGCGATCACGAAAAAAGAACATGCGCTTCATATTAAGGGTTTAAATATTTTTATGGCATCTGAATTGTATGTTTTCCATCTATCATTTTTACACGAAAATATTATAAATTTATACTGATACTATGGGTTTTTAAAACCGGACATTACTTTTTTCAATATTCGAATTAGCATAGAATGTCAGGTGAATATATGATTTTACACATATGAAAACATTTGATATCATAAAAAATACTTTATCATATATCCATGACAACCCTTGAATAACACTAAATAATAAGCACATTATAATTAAACGAAACGTATAATGGTTTAAGATGCTTATAATCCCAATACTTTGTTGTGAGCATAATCTACACTCAAATTACAAGTCCTTCGAAAATATATGTTAATTCTATGACACAGACACCTTGGATATTGCCGCATTACCATGCAGCACATGTGTTACATAATTTGCACTACAAAGACATACAATAATGCTCATGCAACCGATTTTGACCATAACATATCCTCATTTTCATCTTATAAATGTCGAAACGTTTGGTTCATTAACCAAAACATGTGGTCTAGATCCCTTTTACATGCGGCCTTGTTTTCTGATTAACGCATTCCACAAAAGTAGGTATGGATGGCAGTGCTATTCCATTAGACAAGAACACGACCGGATTGCAGTGTTTATGAAACAATAGTAATGGGTATTTCTTCAAATAGTCAACTCATGTGTTTGCTGTAAAAGGCCAGTTAAAACTTCGCGTATCATGGTATCGCTTCCACTATTTTCTGAGGCTTATATCGGCAAATGTTTTAAAAGCACCAGAGCTTCCCGCTTCCTAAGTTAAACGATACCGAATATCATGTTTGTTAGGCCAATAATTGCCCATCCATTAAGGCTCACTGTCAATAAGGGTGATAATTCTAACCCCAATCACCGATTAGCTGTTAATAGTTAATGGGTTGTACAAATGGGTATAGAACTGTTTGAAACCCATAGGTCATAGAGATGAACATGCAAGTCCTACTATTACGATTATTTTAACACACATATATATCTGTACATATACATACATATATATATACACATCTATCTATCTATCTATCTATCTATATATATATACATATATATATATATATATATATATATATATATATATGTATGTATGTATGTATGTATATATATATCTACATACACACACACACACATATTATATATATATATATATATATATATATATATATATATATATATATATATATATATATATATATATATATAATATGT
>NC_091549.1:26575781-26583281 GCF_042767895.1 Penaeus vannamei
GTCAAAGGGAGGTTGCTGGCTGTGCTGGGCGCTCAGGTCGAGGGGAACTCGAACTGTCGACAGACTAGCGAGTCAAAGCACCATAAAAAATCAGTTAGATCTGAAAGGAGAGAGGATTAGTATATTCATCCTTTGCAAGAGACGGCAGGCGAGTACATGATTGCAAACCCCAGGAATATACAGAGAGAGGAATTACGACCTCCTAAAAAAAAAAAAAAAAAAAAAAAAAAAAAAAAAAAAAAAAAAAAAGCTAAGAACGAAAACCAGGAAAGGAACTTAAAATAACCCTTAAAACTAAATAAACCTAAACCTTAAAAACTAAAACTTGAAAAACCCTTAACCTAAATGAAACTTAAAATTAAAGACTTAAAAGTAATGCCTTAAACTAAAACCAAACTTAAAACTATACTTAAAACGAAAGCTTACAACTAAAGGAAATGAAATTAAATAAAAGAAACGCTGCCTGCTCTCTCTAAAACAATAAAAGCATTACAAACAAATAAAAATTACAAATATAAAAAAATAACGTTACAAAAATAAAAGCGGGATCTCAGGCCAGCTAACTACAGAAGCGGTGGTCCTGGGCACTCCGGTAGTTCCAGGTATGGGCGAGCAGAGTTCGTCGTGCGAGCAACGTCAGTCTCGCTCGAGAGCCCACACGAAGTAGACGTATTGCTGTGGTCTGCAGGGAAGGATGTAATAAATGTGAATTTCTGATGGTGAAGTGATGATACCTTACCATACCCAGTCTTACCACGACTGAGGTGCATGTTGGGATGGACGTATTGCTGAAAGCAACATCGTTGCACCTGGCTCCGCGTCGTCAGGTAACCATGGGTCGACGTAATCAGGGTCATGGTATGGTGACGCATCTGGGAACGTCAGCTCTTCCTCCAGCTTAAATGGGCGCAGCTGGTTAGCGTGGCATATACGCTCCGAAAACGGGGGAAACAGGTCCTGAACGACGTAATTAACAGGGCCCAACTTCTTCACGACCTTCGCAGGGCCTTGCCACCGGGGCCCTAAAGCACGATCAGGTCCTGTTTGCGTACTCTTTATCTTGTAGAGGACCAGGACGGCCTCAGGTTACGGTTGTGATATGCTGCGTATTCCTGACGAGCCTTACGGGATGCTTCCTGCGCTGCTTTCCTCGCAACATCCAAGGCCTCACGTAGCTTGCAATGAGCTTCTTCTCCTGCTGTAACATGGTTGCTCAAACCAACCGGGAAATGGCCTGGCTGGCCTGTCAGCAAGTAAAGGGGCTGATCTCCGATAGCCCTGTGGATGGCAGAATTTATGGCAAAACGTACCTGGGGTATGTACCGATCCCAGTCTAGGGGTTGGTCTTCTACCAATGTTGCAAGAGCATCTTTTACAACCCGATTCGTTCTTTCTACAAGACCGTTTGCCTGTGGATGGAAAGCGGTTGTAACGTGAGTTTGAACGGTCAGGTCCTCACATACACTGCGAAAGAGGGCATTATTAAATTCAAGACCGCCGTCAGTCTGAAGCAATCGTGGTGGACCAAATAGAGTAATGAAATGATCAATTATTGCTCTTACTACTGTCTCTGCTTCCTTGTTGGGTAAAGGTACGAGCTGTAGGTACCTTGTCAACTGATCTACCATTACCAGGACATAGCGATTCCCACTCGAAAAGCTGTGCAAGTCCACCAAATCAGCACTGACACGCTCCATGGGATGCACAGCTTCAGGTGCATGCTGCAAAGGGGCACGCCTACCTATGCCCTTCCTCTTCTGACAAGTTTTACAGGACGATACGTACTTACGAGTCTCTCCCAGTATGTTAGGGAAGTAGAACAAATCACGTAGCTTATTGTAAGTACGGTAAATGCCATGATGTGCTGCAATAGGGGATGCATGAGCAATTTTTATCGCATCCTTACGTAGAGTCCTTGGCACAACGAGCTGCTCGACAATTCGTTCTGGGAGATGCCTCAATCTATACAGGACTCCATTTCTTAGTTCAAACTCGTCCAGGGGCAATGGCGGTCGTTGCTGGGGCACCGTTCTTTCTTCCAAGAACATTACAATTTCGTGCAACAAGGGGTCCTTTAGTTGCTCAACCCTCATTGCATAAGGATCTGGAGAAGAAAGGGATATGGGTGCAACATCACGTGAGAGCATATCAGGGACATAATTGATTCGACCCTGCTTATATTTAATCTGGAAGTTATGGTCTGCCAGTTCTGCACTCCAGCAGCTCATCCGTGGACTTTTAGTTCTTCTAGAGAATACATACGTGAGGGGACGATGATCAGTAAGCACCGTGAAGCGTCGTCCGTACAGGTAAGCATCAAAATGCCTCACGCTTTCCACAACTGCAAGTGCTTCAAGGTCGGTGGCACTATACCTGGTTTCTGCACCACGTAGTTTGCGGCTGAAGTAGGCTATAGGATGAAGCTCATTTTGGTCATCAGTCTGCATAAGACATGCACCTATAGCTACCTGTGATGCATCTGTATGCAATTCAAAAATTTTCTCAAAGTCAGGCTTGGCTAAAACTGGAGCAGTTATTAGAAGATCTTTCAGTTTAATAAAAGCATCCCTTCGGTCTGGTCCCCACACAAACCGCACATCCTTTCTGGTTAGTCTGGTGAGGGGTGCTGCAATCTTTGCATATTTCGGTACAAATTTCCTAAAAAATCCAGCAGCACCAAGGAATCTGCGTACCCCTTTCTGATTCTTAGGAGGCAGCATTTCTTCAATGGATTTCACCTTCTCAGGGTCTGGCAGGGAACCCTGTGGAGTGATGCGGTAGCCAAGAAATCTGAAATTACTCACGGCAAAATCACATTTTTCCAGATTTAATTTAAACCCTGCCTTATCAAACAGTAGCAGAGTCTCATTAAGGTGTTTAATGTGTTCCTCAAAAGTGGCACTATGCACAACTATATCGTCCAAATATGCAATGGTGTGCTTACCTAGAGCAGGTGACAAAACAAGGTTGACTGTCCTTTGGAATGTAGATGGAGCTGTACATAATCCAAATGGCATGCGACGGAACTGGTATAGCCGATGTCCATCTGAAAATGCGGTTTTTGGACGATCTTCAGGCTTCACCGGGATGGACCAGTAGGCGGAGTGAGTCCAGTGAAGTGAATACACTAGTTCCTCCTAGTTCATCCAGAAGTTCATCCATCCGGGGTAGTGGGTAGCTGTCAGCTATAGTAACAGAATTCAGGTTCCTGTAGTCCACACAGAACCTCAATGTGCCATCCTTTTTCTTCACAAGGACTACAGGTGACAGCCACGGGGACGAAGAAGGTTCAATCACTCCGGCCTTGAGCATTTGTTCTCACTCCTCACGAATGTGCCTTTTAGCTGCTTCAGGAAGACGCCACTGACGCTAACACAAAGGATGCTTCTCTTGTATTGGGATCTCATGTACAATGTCTGGAACTTCCCCAATAGCAAACTTATCACCTGAAAAGAGTCGTGGGTATTGGGCAAGAACCTTACACACCTGAGACTTACGGTGATCAGACAGATGTTTGAGAGAAATCTTTTCCAAGGCACTTGTAGGTACGGCTACCACAGGAGTGTCTGCAATGGATGCAACATTGCCAGGTGCTTCAGGTGTGTCACACATTTCCTCAACCTCATGAAGTTCGACCAGGTGCGTTCCATTTCTCAGCTTGACTGGATTGAGTGTCGGATTAACATCCCATACCACGGCTTCTTTAGACGAGGGCTTAATAACTTCGCGTGGCAAGATCACAGAATATCCAAGTCCCTCAACAAGCAATTCTTTTCCAATTAATGCATCTGGAACACGTACAGGCACAAACCTTCCACTTTCTGGCGGGCAACTCACGGAACGTCTTATCGCAGCTCTTGCAGGTGGCACTGGCACTGACATACCCTTCATCTTCATCACGACTGCTGTGAGCTCCAGTGAATCCTTGTTCACATACCTTACTGTAAAGACCTTCCCTCTAAGGCGGAGGTACGAGTTATTGGTTCGTGAATCATAGCCGAGGCGGAAGTCAAGCCTCTTCAGGAGATCAATACCAATTAAGATATCTCCTGGAAAATCAACTCCATCAACAATGCAGACTCGATGAGTAACTATATTTTGATCATTAATCTGCAATATGACATCACGCTCACCTGTGATTGCAAGCGATGCTCCCGAGGCACCTTGAAGCCGCCTCCGAGGTTCAGAAGTTCGTGAAGGGGCGATCAAAGTCTGCGCACTATGCTTCAAAAGCGTTGCCTCCGAGCCCGTATCGATGAAGGCGTTAATCATCTTGCCTGAAATGATCAGCCTCACCATCGGTCGTCCTTGACGTGGGCTGCAGGTGGGGGTTGAGGGAATTGCGGCCGATGGCTCCCGTGTCACTGGACCTCAGGTATTGCAAGGGCTGGCCCCACCTAGTTCCTCCGGCGACAGGGGCGCTTCCGTCAGAGGGTGGCGGAAAGGGGCAATCCTTCACCAGGTGTCCCTCCTGTTGGCACCGAAAACAGGCAAGACGACGCGGGCGATAGCGGCACTCTGTGTTGTCATGGCGCGAGGTTCGATGGTATGAGCACCAGCGAGTTCTGCGATGTGCGGGCGGCTCTTCTACTGGGGCTACAGCTCGAAGAGGTCGAGGAGGATGGCGATCGGCTAGTGGCTCCGTCCTTGCAACACCTGTACGAGTATTCCAGATCCGCTGCGCCGTTTCCACCAGTCGATCCAGAGGCAGCTCATCGATAATGGCAAGGTATTCACGGAGCCAGAGCGGAAGTCCTTGCAGGAAGAGCCTCTTCAAAAGGGGCTCAGGATTCCCAACAACATCAGGATAATCCCGCACTCCCTGGTAAACGATCCCCTCTAGCTGTTGAAAGAAATCTTGTGGTCCCTGTGTGGTGGTCATCCTGCACTCGTTCAGGATCGTGAAGAAATCTGTTGAGGAGCAAGTGCCGCGAAATTTCCTCCTTAACAGCGTTTTGAAAATGGCCCACTCACGAATACCATCGAACATAGGGGAGTTTACGATAAGGTCTGCCGGTCCCTTGCAAGATGCTCGCGCAGCCGAGATGAAGGTTGTATCTGTTGCTGGTTTCGCCACATTTTCAATGTGTCTTATCCAGGCCTCCACTTCCTGGTTGCGACGGAGAGGTTGCGCGGCAGGTGTATCTCCTCGAAAAGGTGGTATGGATTCCTTATCCACAACCACGTTAAAGATGGGGAGAGGAGCAGGCGGTGGCGGCGAGGCTGCAGGATGATCACGATCTTCGGCCGCCCTCAGACGAGCTTCGAGTTCCTGCTTCTTGGTCTTATATTCCCGCAACTTCAGAGTCACGTGATCCAGCCTCCTCATCAATTCATCATACATGGCGATCTCCTGATGCATTGATGCCCGCTCCAATCCGGTGGCACCAACAGGCTCTTCTTGCTGTTGCTGATCCAGCTGTTCCTCCTGCGGTGACTCCCTCTTATCACCTCTTCTTCTTACCATCTTGGTGAGTAATGGCTAAGATGCAAGGATATGCGTGTTATTTATCGCTTATCACCTCCGGCACCTCAGGCAAGCACCACCTTGAAATGTTGCGCACTTGCAGTATCACTATGTTAGTTACCGTAGTCACGAACTGTCCTTGTAGGCACGATTGTTAATTACCACTAGGCGTCCCCACAATTCACAATCACGGGATACAGTACGAGAGCACATTAATCACACGAAGCACTAAGAGCACTAAAAGCACATTAAACACACGAAGCACTAAGAGCACTAAAAGCACGTTAATCACACGAAGCACTAAAAGCACGTTAAACACATGAAGCACCAAAAGCACGTTAAACACATGAAGCACCAAAAGCACGTTAAACACATGAAGCACCAAAAGCACGTTAAACACATGAAGCACTAAAAGCACGTTAAACGCATGAAGCACTAAAAGCACGTTAAACACATGAAGCACTAAAAGCACGTTAAACACATAAAGCACTAAAAGCACGTTAAACACATAAAGCACTAAAAGCAAGTTAAACACATAAAGCACTAAAAGCACGTTAAACACATGAAGCACTAAAAGCACGTTAAACACATGAAGCACTAAAAGCACGTTAAACACATAAAGCACTAAAAGCACGTTAAACACATAAAGCACTAAAAGCACGTTAAACACATGAAGCACTAAAAGCACGTTAAACACATGAAGCACTAAAAGCACGTTAAACACATAAAGCACTAAAAGCACGTTAAACACATAAAGCACTAAAAGCACGTAAAACACGTAAAGCACTAAAACCACGTTAAACACATAAAGCACTAAAAGCACGTTAAACACATAAAGCACTAAAAGCACGTTAAACACATAAAGCACTAAAAGCACGTTAAACACATAAAGCACTAAAAGCACGTTGAACACATAAAGCACTAAAAGCACGTTAAACACATAAATCACTAAAAGCACGTTGAACACATAAAGCACTAAAAGCACGTTAAACACGTAAAGCACTAAAAGCACGTTGAACACATAAAGCACTAAAAGCACGTTAAACACACAAAGCACTAAAAGCACGTTGAACACATAAAGCACTAAAAGCACGTTGAACACATAAAGCACTAAAAGCACGTTAAACACATAAATCACTAAAAGCACGTTGAACACATAAAGCACTAAAAGCACGTTAAACACGTAAAGCACTAAAAGCACGTTGAACACATAAAGCACTAAAAGCACGTTAAACACGTAAAGCACTAAAAGCACGTTAAACACATAAAGCACTAAAAGCACGTTAAACACATAAATCACTAAAAGCACGTTAAACACGTAAAGCACTAAAAGCACGTTAAACACATAAAGCACTAAAAGCACGTTAAACACATAAAGCACTAAAAGCACGTTGAACACATAAAGCACTAAAAGCACGTTAAACACATAAAGCACTAAAAGCACGTTAAACACGTAAAGCACTAAAAGCACGTTAAACACATAAAGCACTAAAAGCACGTTAAACACACAAAGCACTAAAAGCACGTTAAACACATAAAGCACTAAAAGCACGTTAAACACGTAAAGCACTAAAAGCACGTTGAACACATAAAGCACTAAAAGCACGTTAAACACGTAAAGCACTAAAAGCACGTTAAACACGTAAAGCACTAAAAGCACGTTAAACACATAAAGCACTAAAAGCACGTTAAACACATAAAGCACTAAAAGTACGTTAAACATATAAAACACTAAAAGCACGTTAAACACGTAAAGCACTAAAAGCACGTTAAACACATAAAGCACTAAAAGCACGTTAAACACATAAAGCACTAAAAGCACGTTAAACACGTAAAGCACTAAAAGCACGTTAAACACATAAAGCACTAAAAGCACGTTGAACACATAAAGCACTAAAAGCACGTTAAACACATAAAGCACTAAAAGCACGTTAAACACGTAAAGCACTAAAAGCACGTTGAACACATAAAGCACTAAAAGCACGTTAAACACGTAAAGCACTAAAAGCACGTTAAACACATAAAGCACTAAA
>NC_091549.1:26645781-26650781 GCF_042767895.1 Penaeus vannamei
GAAGAGCGTTGCGTGCGTTCATGCGCGCGCGCGCGCGCGTGTGTGTATGTGTGTGTGTGTGTGTAAGAGAGAGAGAGAGAGAGAGAGAGAGAGAGAGAGAGAGAGAGAGAGAGAGAGAGAGAAAGAAAGAAAGAAGGAAAGAAAGAGAGCGAGAGAGAGAGAGAGTGAGTGTGAGAGAGAGATAGAGAGAGAGAGGCAGAAAGAGACAAAACATAGAAATAAAAGAGAGACAAAGTAACAGAGAGTGTGTGTGCGTGACTAAACGTGTGTGTGTCTGCGCGCCTTCGTGTGTGTTTTGCCTTTGGGTAAGGATGTAAGTGAAGTTAGCTTTGAAGTGTGCTGTACAGCGGTAAAGGGTGATGAATTGTTGCAATTGTTATAAAAAACTGAATAATAATAATAATGTGATATAATCTTTAACAGACATGCTTCATTATCGTATTATAAATGAATGGAATTAAAAAAGGATTAATCATAACAATCAAATATCAATGGTAACAATTATAAACAACTTGAACAGATGCTAATGCTACTCATGATAACTGTAACATAACTAAGAACAACGATGATAATGAAATGACGCCGTTAATGATACGATCGCGACAATAATATGACCCACAGAAAACAACGCAGCAACACCTACCTCCCATCAGCCGCGTTAGAGGAAGAACACGGCAAGTAGAACGGCCCAATTTTGATTCGAGAAAAATATCAGAGAACGAAGCGCCCAAAAGCCGACACAAGAGTTCTATGACATCAGAGAAACATCAAATGCTCATAATTAGACGAAGGTACGTTGGGCTGTCCCTGTGCACCACCATGTACGTGCATAGACTCAGCGAAGCAGCGAGATTCCCCAAGTGCTTTCCAGAGAGACAGCAACTTTTCCCTTGCTCTTTTCATGCGATGGGATACACATACATATATATATTTTTTTCTTTTACTTCGCTTATTGCTACGTCTGTCTGTATCTATCTATACTTATATCTGCATCAATGCCTGCCTATATCTATCAATTTATTTATCAGCCTGTCTGTATGTCTATTTATATATCAGTCAATCAATCCATCTGTCTACACCTACACACACACATACACAAACACACACACGCACACACACACACACCCTCACATTCATACAATTATCTCTGATTTTCTGTCTGTGTGTTTACCTATCTCTGCCAAGCTGTGGAAAAAAGATGATAAAAGAGAATCATTCAGGCAAAGGAAAAGAGAGAGACAGAAATGGGACGTGAATTTAAGCTGACGGAGAGGAAGTAGGGTCAGGGAAAAGGGTTGGGACAAGCGAAAGGGGAGGAAACGGCTTCTGTAATGACGATGCGTGGCGGAGAAAAGCAGATAGAAGCGGAGGGAAGATAACTTCAGAGGGAAATATTACTGCCTTCCAGAAAGAATGATAAACAAGAGAGAAAAAGAGAGAGATAGAGTGAGAGCGTGTGTTTGAGCACGCGCGCGTGTGTGTGTGCATGTGTGTGTGTGTGTGTGTGTGTGTGTTTGTGTGTGTGTGTGTGTGTGTGTGTGTGAAAGAAAGAGAGAGAAAGAGAAAGAGTGAGTGAGAGAGAGATAGAGAGAGAGACAGAAAGAGACAAAACCATAGGAATAAAAAAGAGACAAAGTAGCAGAGAGAGAAAGAAAAAGAGCATGCTAGAGGCAGAGAGAGAGGCAGAAAGGGTAAAAGGGCAAAGGCAGAGCGCCAGACAGAGAGAGGGAGCCCAGCCCTCACAAGTGGGCTACGATACTCCCAGCAACAATTTACATGCAAAATGAGCAGGTTCAGTCCCCGAAGCCCAGCCTCATGTCGGAGCATCTGACATGTTGATTACGAACTTTTTTTTCTTTTTTTTTTGTTCTGTTCGCGTGCCCTTTGCGCCAGTGCAGAGGGCGGTGGGCGGCCGGAGGGTGGGCTGGGGGAGTGGGCTGGAGGGAGAAGAGGAAACAGGAATGGGAACGGGGAAAGGTCTAAATCGAGGAAGGAAGACACGCTATTACGAGCGAATGTGAGAATTATTCTTTGCCAGAAATGGCTCTCATGATTTTCAGTGAACGTATACATACAATACATGTATACAAAGGCACTAACACACACAGACACACAGGCAACGCAAATACTCCGACGCAATACGCACTATACATGTTGATAAGTGTGTTTGCCCAAGTATGTGTATATGTAAATGAGCATGTATAGATCATAGATTTGTTTTTCTTTATAGATTTCACTTCGCTGAGTTCAGAATCCCCAAGCCGTTGTCTCCGTGACTTGCCAGTACAAGCTGTATTCTTTGAAGTACTGGCTTTTACAACCTCTATCTTTGTGGTAGTGTTCTTGTACGAATCAAGAATTCTTGTATTTTATCTTAGGTTTGTTGGCTCTGAGTTTCGATATCAAGCATGGCTTGGAAATCATGCAACCGAACTATAATTAATTCATCATTTAGGAAGTTAATATGAAGCCAGTGATAACAATTACAATAATAATACTAATAACATTATTAATAACAACAATTATAAAACTATTGATGACGATGACAATACTGAAAATGATGCTAATGATCTTCATAACGATGATGGTTATGATTGAGATAATGATAATACTGATCACAATAATAATAATGTTGGGCGACAATTATTTATTCCTTAGGGTACGGATTTTATAGCTGAAAGCCTCTGACAGGTCGTAGCAAAATGAAAATGGAGATAAGTGCTTTTTCCTTTCTTTTTAGAACGGTTAACTGATTTCCGAAAACATGTGACGGGCGGTTAGAAAATGAAAATCGATGGAAAAACTACACGTCTGAAATCAGTATAGTTCTTGTGGCCACAGACAGGAATGATCTCTGATAGCGCCGGTGACATGTGATTCAGACAAGTGGCTGATACCATTGACTTTTTATTCTTTTTATTCTGTATTAATTCATTTTAAAAATGGTTTTCTATGTTGAGAATCGGCGGTTAAAAAAAATTGATTTAGTTTTTTTCTTCTTTCTTTTCTGTTCACATCAGAATCGTATCGGATTGTGTGCGGCGATAAATCATTCTTATTTTTGAAAAATCGGGAAATAACAATTGCGGCGGATCCTTAAACAAAGGAATTAAATCATAGTCGCCTTAATGATAATAATGCTAACAACAACGGCAACAAAAATAGTAATGACGAAAATAATAACAATAACAATAATAATGATGATAATAATAATAATAATAATAATAATAATAATAATAATAATAATAATAATAATAATAATAATAATAATAATAATAATAATAATAATAATAATGATAATAATGTTAATGATAATGAAAATGATAATGATGAAAATAGTAGTGATGATGATGACGATAATGATACTGATTTTAATAATGATTAGGATAATGATAATAATGATGATGGTGATGACAACAACACAAATAACAATACAGTAATAATAATAATAATAATGATGATAATAATGGTAATGCTAATAACAAGGAAAATGGATAATGATAAGAATGATACTACTACTACCATTAATGTTAAGAATGATGATAATGATAACAAGAATGATTGATGTCGATGAGCATGCTGATGATCATGATCATGATCATGGTCATGAAGATAGTACTGCTGGTGTTGATGATGATGAAACTGATAATAATAATAAACATGATAATATCACTAATAACGATAATGAAGGTAATGACAATAATGATGATAACGATAATGGAGGTAATGACAATAATAAGGATAACTATAATAATAAGGATTTTATCAATAATATTGATAATGATAATGATGATAATAAAAATAATAATAGCAATCATGATGATACTACTACTACTACTGATAATGATAATGATGATAATGATAATGGCAATGAAAATAATGATAATGATAATGATAATAAAGATAATAATGAAAATAATCATAATAATAACAATAACAACACCAACAACAACACCAGCTACCATGATAATAATAATAATAATAATGATAACAATAGCAGTAATGATAATAATAATAATGATAATGATGATAATATTAATGATGATGATGATGATAATGATGATGATGATGATGATGATGATGATGATGATGATGATGATGATGATGATGATGATGATGATGATGATGATGACAATAATAACAATGATAATAATAGCAATAATAATGATAATAATATAATGATAGTAATGATAATCATAATGATTAAAACTATAGTAATGATAAAGAAAAAAAATAATAACAACAACATCAATAATGGTGATAATAACATCATCAATGATAATATCAATAATAACAACCATGGTAATAAGGATAATAAGAATGACAATAATAGTCAGAAGACAAAGTAGATGAAGAAAATGGCAATAATGATGATAATAATAATAATAGTAATAATGAGGATGATGTTAATAACAATAATGATGAAAATGATATTAATGATTATGATAATAACAATAATGATAATAACATTAATAATGATAGTAATAATAGTAATTGTAATAATAAATATGATAGTTATAATGATGATAATAGTAATGAGAGTAATAATAATCAGAATTATATTGATAACAATAGCAACAAAAGTAATAATGAAATTGATTACAATAATAGCAGTGATAACAATAATAACAGCAACAATTATAACAGTAAATAAAGAGACAGTAATATAATAACAATAAGCAATAGATAATGCATTTGTTCAGTATCTCAAATGACCATAATAAAACGAAATAATCATAATGAAAATTCCACGTAATAGAGATAATGAACGGATATATCAAAGAAACGAAAGAAGCAAAAGAACAGATAAAAGAAAGATAGAGAAAAGAAAGTATTTTCTTACCATAGAAGTCCAAGACATCATTTACTCAAGGATGTTCACCATTACGTATGCAAACTTGACTATGTCGGATCTTGACCAACACGAAGTATAGTCCAGGATACAATTTGCCTTGCAGGGTAGTAGGCGGGAACACGTAACCTTGGCTACATAGCGCGCG
>NC_091549.1:26663590-26666090 GCF_042767895.1 Penaeus vannamei
CTGGTCCCCCCCCCTTTTGCAAGGTACTAATGGCAATGAGGCACATTTTGTGAAGTACCGCCGTCACCATAGGCTTCGCAGCTGTGATTGAGATGTTTTTTTACTTTTTTTGTTAATTAGTTAAAAAAATAACAATTATCATTATAGTGTCCTATTACTGTGGATGAGGCACCTCAGGAATGATGTTGCACCGAGGCATGGGCGCGCAACCTTTCACCCGGCTTTTTGGGTGACGCCCGCCTTATCTCTTTGTCATGGGTCAGCCGTACCGGCACGTAACAGAATTGCCCGATAGCTACCAGGATTACCCAAAAAATTAGGAAAAATTGTCGAGTATATTGTTGCACGGACGCGACAAAAAACATCGGGCCGGGGGGGGGGGGAGGGTTAGGGATTTGTCATCTCTTTCATTTTTATGATTTAGCGTAAATATTACATCACGAGATAGCCAAGGCCTAATAGATTATAGGAGATTTTTTAAAATTTTTGAGCATTTTTTTATGATGATTATATTTATTCATTTATTTTAATCCCGTGGATAAACAATGGAATTAGTCGTAGGTGACATATACTTATATATATTTTTTTAAAATATATATATTATATAAAAAAAAAAAAAACCCCCCCCCCCCCTATATATATATATATATAATATATATATATATATATAAAAATAAATAAAAAATATATATATATACGTGTGTTTTTAAAACGGTTTATCTTCGAAGTTTGAACTAAAGACAATAATTGATATAAATAAACCAGAGAAATAGATTAAATAACGATCCGTCCAAACGATGTAACATCAGGACTCAAAGACTATAATATTTGGAGAAAAGATAAGGAGATAAAATGGAGGGGGTAGAAAATTTAAAAAAGGAAAAGGGAATTATTACAAAGGAGTTAGAACACAAGAAAATTACCAAAAACTTTCAAGAAAATTAAAGAGCCTGAAAGAAGGAACATTTTTTGGGAAACTTTGAAAAAAAATTTTAACACGAGATTTTAACAAAATCGACTGAGAAATTTTCGATCCCAGAGGGCTACCACATTCGTGGAATGCTAAGAATGTAAGAAAGTAGATAGGCCGTCAATTTTTACCTAATATTTAAAAGCATAATGATGATATTAAATATATACCTTTCATTTAGGAAGAAGACCATGTGATTAAACAAAAATACTGTCTGTTACAAAAAAAACTCATCGTGCAAGGAAAGAGGGAAAAAAAATTTAAAAAAAGAGGAAATTATAGGAGGGAAAAAAATCATATCAAAATTTAAAACTAAGCAAGGAATGGCCAAAATGGTTCAATACAACTCAAAAAATGAAAGAAAACAAGCAGCTCCTTTGGAAAAAGATTCAGAAAACAGATCTCAGGCAACTATGAGATATAAAACGGGAAGAATGGTATATAAACCAAGAGAGGGCAAAATTTAAAATTTCTTTAACTACATAAATAGAAAAACTGAGAGTAGAGATCAAATAAGCCCCATCAAAGACAATGACATTATTTATTCAAAGGGGGAAAAAAGTGGAACCCCAAATGAGAAATTTCATCAATCTGTTCAGGATCCATTTTTTGAATAAATACCCATAAAAACCCAAAGAACATCGAAAATATTATCCTCAAAAAAAATAAAAAAAAGATCTACAAAAGGAAAGACAAGATCAAAGCGGGGGACCAGATAAATTTTAAACTGGGTTTCAGGAATGTGCCAAGAAATATGTACCCTTTATTGTTTATATTCCCAAAAAACACAGAGATAAGATAAACACCAAGAAGTTAGATCCAAAAAGAGGGGAAAAAAAACCCACTAAAAACAGACCAGTTTGCATTAGTAGAAGCTGTTTGAAAAAATAATAGGGAAAAAATGGGTTTAAATATTGAAGAACACAAATGATATCAAATAAACAATTTTGGTTTTTGAAAAGGATGGTCAATATAACAAATCTTTTTTTTTATAGAGTATCTGAAATATTACAAGAAAGAGACGGCTGGGGGGATTGTGATTATTTTAAAAATTTTAATGGTTCCACATAAGACTACTATGGAAATTAAAGAACGATGGGGTAAAAGGAAACTACACAATGAATCACTTTTTTTAAAAACAAATAGCACAGTAATTAGATGGAAGCATTCACATGGCGATAAGTACCCCGCAAGTGCCCCAAGGACGGTGTTTAACCATTTGTTTAAATTTTTTTCAAAGGTTTGAGTCAAACATAATCCCATAGTTTTGAAATTTTTTGAGATGACCATTTTAAAAATCACAAGACCAAGTCTTAAACAGTGGTATGGAGTCCACACCTAATAAAGGGTATTACAAAAGAAAGAGTTCAAAGAGGGCCACAGGTAGGGACCACTCAGAGATCGAGTTACGAAATAAACTACAAAATTAGGACCACCTTGGAAGAAAGAAGGAAAGGGGGGACTGATTATGCTGTCCAACTGTATTACAGGAAGAGTAAGAAGATTAAGTGATTTTTTAATTTAACACAA
>NC_091549.1:26676090-26679643 GCF_042767895.1 Penaeus vannamei
TCCCGGGGTCTGGATCAGAACCCCCCGAGCTACCCTTTTTGAGAAGATCCAAAGAGGCAGACTCCATAAATGATGTGAATAGACTCGGAAAAGTTAAATTATAATTTTCATACTAAAAATCTAAAATCGATTTTTAAAAATTTTTTAGAGTAATTTTTGGGAAATTTTAAATTTTAAATTTCAAAAATTTGGGTTGGGAGAATTACTGGTAAAATTAACAGTATTCATATGAAAATTATTTTTTTAAGGGAAATATGTTTTCAAGATTCTGTTTATGAACTAAACATGAAATTTTTTTTCTTGGGGTCCCTTTTAAAAATTTAACGTTTTATAAATTAGATTTATCTTGTTTAAAGTGGCAAAAATATGCAATTACTAGTTTTCCCAAAACCTTTCCATGCACTTGGTAAAAACAAGACATAAAAATTACAAGGGAATTTGATTTGAAAATAGGGAAAAAATTTTCATAAAACCCTTTGGGATGTATATATTTATGTTTTTAAAAACCAAAAACTGATAAAGTATCCAAAGGATGTGGTTCTAGTAAAATCATCACCGGGAGAGCGGGGTAGAATTTTTAAAATTTTAAAAGGGTTTTTAATAAGTCTTTGGCTTTTTTCTGTTTTTCTGGTTGTTGCGCTTTGCACTCCGCAGACCACACCACAACTTAAAAATTTTCCCTCTACACCTAACCGGCGGGAAATGGAGGCCAGAAGGTCCATCCAAAATTAAAAAATTTTTTCGGTACCTCCAAGGTGTGGAAAAATTTTAAAATTTTATTAATATATATATATATATATATATATATATATAAAATATATTTTTATATTTTTATATAAAATATATATATATATATATATATATATATATATATATATTTACAAATTTTTTTTTTAAAATTTAAAAAAAAATATATAATATATATATATATATATATATATATATATAAAAATAAAATATATATATATATATATATATATATATATATATATAACAAAGTCCACAGAAAAAGAATTAGAATTAGATAACCATTTATATGTATGAAGACAACCCATTTTACACGTCTACCCCGTTAATTATCTAACGGTGTTCCCGTTTATTCGAAAAAAAGTTTAGGTATTATTTTTTTGGGGGGGGGTCAATTTTCCTCTATAAAAAGCAATGGTTTTTGCCAGAAATATGAAATAGTTTTTGGACTTTATAGTCTTTGGGAATATTTATCAATATGGAATGTAAGATGTAAGTGCACCTGTGGATGTTACCTTCAGAAAGCGACAGACCTAGTACATAACGTAACTAGTTATAGAGAACTTGCGAACACAGCCCCAAAAAAATCCAAAGAAAAAAAAATTCACAGAGAAGTCCATACTATTTCCCCCCAAAGGTGGGTGTTAAATTAGAATTGTATCTAAATGCTCATGCATTAGCAAATATTTACTTTAATACCGGGCTCTCTTTTGGGGGCATCACGACAACAGCCGTGGGGCACTAACAGTCCCGTTTTTAAATTTGACCATCACACAACATACAAAGGTTTCTGTACGGCATCCCATCCCAAACTGTGCGGCATACCATAAAAACCCTTGCGTCGGTAATTTGTGGAAGAGAAAGAAAATGTTCCCAATGTTAAATTTTCACACTAGTAACGTTTTTCAGCATTGCTAAAGGGGGGTAGGGTGCTAAATAGCTTTCGATTACCTTTTTAGCATGAGATCGTGGCAGTTGTTGCAAACCCGCAGTTTTCTAGCGCTCCTTGCGATACAGTCAGTGGTGTCGTTTGGGGAAGAAGTCCCATCTGGGGAGCCACATAAAGTGCACCACCTGCGAATTCACAAAGATTATCGCCAACTGACGAAGGATTTTGTGACAACTTGCTGGTGGAGGGCTGTGAGTTTAGCGGGGCAGAGTCCAAAACTGTGAGTTGTATACTATCAAGCCGTTTGTGACAGTCAAGAAACAGCATCCAGAAGTCCTTTTTGCTCACAATATGTTAGGGTGGGGAGTCGACGGCCTTTCCCAAACCCCCTTTTGGGGGTTCCCCCTGCTATAGGGAAAAAAGCGCATTAGCACTAACATTTCTCTGCAAGGATCCGTCGGTGTAGAGGTGGTGGGCCAAGGAACAGGTTTCTTCTCCTCCGGTCCGGGAGGCGGAGGGCCCCAGCGTCACAAGAAGAGGAGGAGAAGCTCTCAACGCCAAAAGAACCCAGCTCCTCAGAGGCAGAACAACGCGGGGGGGAAGATAGAGGATCCAACAGTGGCCTATATAGACATGTCCCGTGTCTGCTTCCCCCCGGGATATTTTACTTACCGGGACATAATGGGAGAAGAGCCCTCCGGGAGGAAAGGGAAACTGCCCTTGGGGGGCCCCACTTTGGCGAAGGGGACCCCCCGGGAAGGGAAAAACGAATTTGGGTGAAGGAATAGACTTGGTTGACCTTGGGGGCCCCCTTTTGGGTGGGGGTCCTCTGGGTGAACCCCCTCTGATTCGGACTTATATGCATTCCCGAGGGAAACCCCCCTGATTTGGGCTTAAATGGGTGTTCGAATGGGAAATTCCCGGGGGGATAAAAGGATAAGGTAAAAAGGGTTTGGGAAAAAAGGGTAAGGAAAGTAGAGAGGAGAAAGAGAAGGGAAGGAGGAAGAGGAAAAGGGGGGAAGATTGGGAATTGGGAGAGAGAAAGGAGAAGGAAGGGGAAAAGGGTAAGAAGCCAGAGAAGGAAAAGGGGGGGAGGGGGAAAAAAAAAAGGGAGAAGGGAGAGAAGCAAAAAAGGAAAAATCAAGAAGGAAGAGAGGAGGAAAAAAAGGCGAAGGCAAGAAACGAGGAGCAAGAGTATAAAAAAACAGAATTACAAAAAAGAAAAAAAAAGAAGGAGAAGGGGGAAAAAGGGGGAAAAGGGAATAACAAGGGGGGGGGTAGGGGAGGCGGGGGAAGGGGGAAAGCCATGGGGAGGGGGGAAGAGGAAAGAAGCAAGGAAGAGAAGAAGACCAAAGGGGGGGAAAAAAAAAGGATTAAAAGGGGGAGGAGGAGGCAAAAGGCAAGGGGGAAGGAGAAGAAGCAAGAGAGGAGAAAAGAAGAGGCAAAAGAGGGGTGGGAAAAAGACACGGTGGGGAAAAAGCAAGGGGGGAAGGGAAAGGGTTTCAGTGGCTTCACTTGGGCTGGGGTTTGGGTGCCCGAGGTTTCCCCACTGGCGCGTTGCAGCGGTTAAACCCCCGGACAGCAACACCCTTAGACCGGGAGCCCGCAGGGAACAGCCTAGCTGGAAAGGAAAAAAATTTTTTCCAGCAAAGATGCATAAACCTGGACAGTCAAAGAAATGGAAGCCCGCCGGGCCCCTTTGGGGGGGTGGTGCACAGGGGCAGGATAATGTATGGATAATTTTTGCTACCTTTTGCTCTTTTTACGCAAAGGGGGAAAAAATCAAAAAAGTAAATATGATGATAAAGTGTTTTAGAAATGACCTTTAAAGACAGACATTTTTCGTGGTGGGGTACCCCTGCCATAGAAAAAGGGGTAATCTGGGAAAAACCAACTTCAAATTCATCAGTAAGGCCC
>NC_091549.1:26697643-26699485 GCF_042767895.1 Penaeus vannamei
CATCACACTGCTCAGTATACCAGGCAAGTTTCTTGTCCACATCCTTCTGAGATGTACCAGAGATCACCTACTGAGGCATCAGAGGCTGGAGCAATCTGGATTCAGTCCACAATAGACTATATCCTTGCACTTCGAGTCATTGTAGAGTACCATTGTGAGTTCGGGTGTGGGTTGCCTGCAGCCTACATCGACTTCAAGAAGGCATTCGATACGGTGCATCGGGTATCTTTCTGGGAGATCCTGAGACTAAGAAGAATTCCAACAAGGATTATTGGACTAAAATCAAGCCTGTATACTGGTACTGAGAGTGCTGTAAAGTGTGGTGGGGGCCTATCGAGTTTCTTTCCTGTTAGTTCAGGAGTGAGGCAAGGCTGTGTCCTTGCACCAACACTTTTCAACACTTGCATGGATTGGATACTGGGCAGAGCTACTGTTCAAAGTCACTGTGGAGCAACTCTGGGCAATATCAAGGTTACAGCCGATGATATTGCTATTCTATATGAGTCCTTGGAAACCTAAGTGGTGGCTCTAGATGCATTTAGCAATGAAGCGAAGCCTTTGGGTCTAGAGGTCTCCTGGACCAAGACCAAGAACCAGGACTTTGGGGACTTTCTAGGAGAACCTGTTCGGTCGATATGTGATTGTGGCTAGGACATTGAAGTCACAGGGAGCATTACATACCTAGGTAGTGTAGCTCATAACTTTGGGCTGTCAGACCAGGAAGTCAGCAGACGGATTGGCCTGGCAGCAGGGGTCATGAACTCTCTCGACAAGAGTATTTGGAGATGTTGGTACCTGTACAGAAGGACCAAGCTACAGATTTCCAAGGCCCTGATAGTGAAACCTGGACATTATCTTGAGCCTTGGAGTCTCGTATTGATGCCTTCCGTAATAGTTCCTTTCACCGGATCATGGGGTACTGTTGGAGAGACCAAGTGTCCAAGCAACGTTTGCACCATTAGTCTCGCACAGGACCTGTTACCCGTACAATCCATGATTGCCAATTCAGGCTACATGGCTACGTGAGAGAGAGAGAGAGAGGGAGGGGAGAGAATGAGATAGATAAGTAGATCGATAGATAGATAGTGAATGAGAGGAAGAGAGAGGGGGGTAGAGGGAGGGAGGAAGGAAGAGATAGACATGAAAGCGAAAACTGGAATCTACAGAGGATGAGTGAAGCATTTAACGAATAGACGAACCAATGAGACAAAGCTTGAAACAAAGTTATCTATCGGCAGAAGGAACAAAAGAGGGGAAAGGAGGGAGAGGTGGTAAGGGGCTACTCTTTGAAAATCAATGGAAGGAAGAAGGTAGATAATAGTGTATACGCCGCAAACATACATTTCGGAGATACTTACATGTGGACATATGTTTGCATACGCACACGTACGCACGCACACAGGCTCACACACAGAAATATTAGTGCGCGCCCAAAAATACAAAGACACAAATACAAACACAGAAACATGCTGTATACATATGCAAGTTTTCATACTTATACGCTTACATTCACAATGCATGTGTTTATTGAACACATTAACCAGAATGTTATTTGTTTTTCATTTATACACTTGATTTTGCTAGAATAAAGTATGATTTTTGTATTTTTCTGTTTGAGAAAAATCTTATGGCAAGTGATATTCAACAGTAATTTAATCAGTGCTTCATATTCTTTTAAGCTAATATCCTTATTCAAGCATAAGCAAAAATGATAATGAGATGCAGAAATTTATTCATTTTCACATTTAAGATTTTTTGGAATAATAGGGATTGGATATAACGTTATAAAACGGGGTATGAAAAAAGAAAGGAAGAAAATGGGGAAAATCTAGTTATAAAAGG
>NC_091549.1:26722485-26724985 GCF_042767895.1 Penaeus vannamei
GTTTCTTTCCTGTTAGTTCAGGAGTGAGGCAAGGCTGTGTCCTTGCACCAACACTTTTCAACACTTGCATGGACTGGATACTGGGCAGAGCTACTGTTCAAAGTCACTGTGGAACAACTCTGGGCAATATCAAGGTTACAGCCGATGATATTGCTATTCTATATGAGTCCTTGGAAACCTAAGTGGTGGCTCTAGATGCATTTAGTAATGAAGCGAAGCCTTTGGGTCTAGAGGTCTCCTGGACCAAGACCAAGAACCAGGACTTTGGGGACTTTCTAGGAGAACCTGTTCGGTCGATACGTGATTGTGGCTAGGACATTGAAGTCACAGGGAGGATTACATACCTTGGTAGTGTAGCTCATAACTTTGGGCTGTCAGACCAGGAAGTCAGCAGACGGATTGGCCTGGCAGCAGGGGTCATGAACTCTCTCGACAAGAGTATTTGGAGATGTTGGTACCTGTGCAGAAGGACCAAGCTACAGATTTCCAAGGCCCTGATAGTGAAACCTGGACATTATCTTGAGCCTTGGAGTCTCGTATTGATGCCTTCCGTAATAGTTCCTTTCACCGGATCATGGGGTACTGTTGGAGAGACCAAGTGTCCAACCAACGTTTGCACCATTAGTCTCGCACAGGACCTGTTGCCTGTACAATCCATGATTGCCAACTCAGGCTACATGGCTACGTGAGAGAGAGAGAGAGAGGGAGGGGAGAGAATGAGATAGATAAGTAGATTGATAGATAGATAGTGAATGAAAGGAAGAGAGAGGGGGTAGAGGGAGGGAGGAAGGAAGAGATAGACAGAGATTTAAAAATACAATTTTTCCGACATGAAAGCGAAAACTGGAATCTACAGAGGATGAGTGAAGCATTTAACGAATAGACGAACCAATGAGACAAAGCTTGAAACAAAGTTATCTATCGGCAGAAGGAACAAAAGAGGGGAAAGGAGGGAGAGGTGGTAAGGGGCTACTCTTTGAAAATCAATGGAAGGAAGAAGGTAGATAATAGTGTATACGCCGCACACATACATTTCGGAGATACTTACATGTGGACATATGTTTGCATACGCACAGGTACGCACGCACACAGGCTCACACACAGAAATATTAGTGCGCGCCCAAACATACAAAGACACAAATACAAACACAGAAACATGCTGTATACATACAGTTTTCATACTTATACGCATACATTCACAATGCATGTGTTTATTGAACACATTAACCAGAAAGTTTTTTGATTTTCATTTATACACTTGATTTTGCTAGAATAAAGTATGATTTTTGTATTTTTATGTTTGAGAAAAATCTTATGGCAAGTGATATTCAACAGTAATTTAATAAGTGCTTCATATTCTTTTAAGCTAATATCCTTATTCAAGCATAAGCAAAAATGATAATGAGATGCAGAAATTTATTCATTTTCACATTTAAGATTTTTTGGAATAATAGGGATTGGATATAACGTTATAAAACGGGGTATGAAAAAAGAAAGGAAGAAAATGGGGAAAATCTAGTTATAAAAGGCTGATAAAGATGATACTACTACTAATGATAAGCACGCACACACACACGTGTGTGTGTGTGTGTGTGTGTGTGTGTGGAGAGAGAGAGAGAGAGAGAGAGAGAGAGAGAGAGAGAGAGAAAGAAAGGGAAAGAAAGAGAGAGAAAGAAAGAAAGAAAGAGAGAGAGAGAAGAGAGGGGGGTAGAGGAAGAGTTGGAAGAAAAAAGAGTAAACAGTTAAGACTAGAGAGTGAATCAGCGCGGCCAAGAGTCACCTAAGCGAAGAGAGCGTCCCACTCAGCTACGCCAAGGGTCAGCCGGACCAAAAGCGAGTCAAGCCAAGAATCAGCCAGGCCAAAAGTTAGCCAAGCCAGGAGTCATTCAGGCCACGGGTCGGCCATGCCATACGTCCGCTAAGACAAGAGCCAGCCAAGAGTCAGCCCAGCCAACGTTCAGTCAAGCCAAGCGTCAGCAGGAAGGAGGAGCGCTAAGATTCGGCCCAGCCAACGTTCAGCCAAGCCAAGCGTCAGCAGGAAAGAGGAGCGCTAAGAGTCAGCCCAGCCAACGTTCAGCCAAGCCAAGCGTCAGCCGGGCAAGCGTCAGCAGGAAGGAGGAGCGCGGATCGAGGGGGAAGACCCGACAACGCCCGCAGCAATGGCAAGGAAGGTAAGCCTGAGAGGCGGAGGCGCGGACGAACCCCGGCCGGAGGCGGCCTGACTCGGGCCTCTTTGTCTTCCTTACTTTGGCTTCGGAAACTCGGTTCGCCCGACGCTCGGGGAACCTCTAACCTGTGCCCTCATATTACATTTTCACCCTGCATTCTCCTTTCTTCCTCTTCCCCTTCCTCCTTTCACTTGCTAATTTCGTTTATTTCATTTTCCTTTTTCTTCTCGTCTGTTCTCTCTGTCCCCTTCATTTCCATCTCATCTCTTTCTCTTTCATCTAATCTCCTTTCTGTCTTTCCCCCTCTATGCCCAGCCTTTACTCGTTAGCGT
>NC_091549.1:26739985-26742485 GCF_042767895.1 Penaeus vannamei
ATGATTTACATTTTTCTATTACCAGCATTACCTTGAAGATGTGGCACGGCGTCAATCAAAACCGCAAGTAACAATCAAAGACCTTTCATGAATATCGTCCCGGGAGACCAACAGACAAGCATTCTCGTATATACACTAAATTTCAGGAAAATGGTACGCAAAATCACAAACGGAAAAGCCCCGGGCCCAGACTAAGGGCAGGCTCCACACGGAAAAGGAGAGCACTAGCACCATCGCCCTTGAAAAAAAACTATTCGAACAAACGGTATCAAAGCAAAAATTGGCAAGACCTATAAACACCCTTCACGCTGAAATGGCAAGATCAAAGTTAAAATGATAGCACGTCTTAATAAATGTCTTAAAATTTCACAAAACGAGTTCAAACACAAACACGATATTGCGCTTATGGCGTTACACTGCAGTCTCTGTAAAGGTAATGGTGTTGGGATTGAAATGTTTTTTTAGTGGGTTACCCCTTCTCTTCGTTGAGCACCATTCCTCAGCCAAGTACCCCTCTCCAAGGGCTAATGTTAACAATAGTACGATTTTTTATTTATTTATTATTATTTATATTATTATCTACCGTTTTATTGGGTTTTCGTTGGATTGATTATTATGTTCAGTGCCCTTAGTTGCTTTTATGTGTATGTTTATACGTATTTCGGTTCATAATTTAACTTTTTGATCATCTTATCTTTGTACATTTTATTTGTGATTATGTTTACATTGTTTGGACAACATAAGCAAAATAAATCACACAAAAGGTAGTTCTTAATTCAAAGAACGCTCTAAATTATACCCTGAGGCCATGCTACCGCCGAGTTTGCTTATCACCCGCGCTCGACTTTTGTGTCCAACAGACAAATTTGGTTTAGGAACTAGACAGCTAGCATTGCGTATGTTTTTGGCCACAGAAACTGGAGGCAATAATTTTTATGTAACAAAATGCCATGTTTATTAGAGCCTTTGAATTTATTTTCTTGGACTGAACTTTATTTCATCTTATTTTGTGTTACGTATCCGTAACTCTTTATTGCGGTACCATTTCTTTTTGTTTCCCAGTATTTCAATGTCTCAATATTTCAAATTTTATTTAATGTTTCGGTTGATAGCTCTTTTAAAAATTCTTTTATGTTTTAATTCCCATTTTTTAAAATTGTTTTATACTGTTTCGCTGTCTCGCTGTTTTATTGTGTTTGCATTTTCTATTCCGTTCCTAGTTGTTTTTTTATGTTTGCATTATATGTTTCATTGTGTTTTTTTTTAAATAAATGTGTTTTACCAGTGTTTTACAGCCCATCACAAACCTGCCATATTACAAAAAATAACCAAACTGAACAAAATCTTCAAAATCACTGCAATGGCTCTGGTATTATGACTAATGATATACACATAAACCAAAGGGAATAATGGAAAGATAAACTTGCAAAGATACTGGAGTAATTGTTAGAGAATTGTAATAAAAAAGATAAACTTGATAATAGGGATTATGATACAAATGATAAAAACAATATAACCAGTAATACTAATAGGGTAAAGATATAATGGTGATCGTGATTAAAGTGATTATGAATTATAGTGGAAGATCTGATGATAATGATAATTGTAATGATAATGATGAAAACAATCATGGCCAGTCATCATAATGATAATAATGGTTTTAATAATGATAATGATTATGAAAATGACAGTAACAATAATAATAATAATGATGATAGAAACATTGAAAATGATAATTATGATAAGACTAAAAGTAGGAACTAAAATAATTACAACAGTGTTAACGATAATGTTTGTTTTAATATTCTTGCTAAAAAGGATAATGACAGAAATGATAATAATGATGATTATGATATCAATAATGATAGTTGGATAGAAATAATAATAGTAGTTGCTCTGATAATAATAATGAGCAGTATTAATGATAATAATAATTACAATACTGAAAGATAATAACAAAAACAATAACAGTAGTAAGGATGATGATAGTGATAATTATCATCATCACTTATTATTATTATCATTATTATGAACATTATTATTGTTATTATTATCATTGTCATTATTATTAGTAGTAGTATTATCATTTTTATTATTATTATTACTGTTTATTTTTTATTGTTTTTATTATTACTATTATTATTTATCATTATTATTATTACTATTATTATTATTAATATTATTATTATTATCATTATTATTAACAAAATAGCAATAATGGTATTAATGTTGATAGAAGTAATTAAGAGGATATTGATGATAATGATGGTTTTGCTAATAACGACATAATAATGCGAAAAGGAACTACAATGACGAATTAATGCATAGAATGGTAATAGTGATGACGATAATAACAATAACAAAATAGATATCAAGACCAACAAAAATCATACTAATCAAAAGCATGAAAATATGGATAATAATAATATTAATGATGATGAGAGTGATGATAATAGAATTATAATTATAGAAATAAATATGAAAATAATGATAATGATAA
>NC_091549.1:26789442-26791942 GCF_042767895.1 Penaeus vannamei
ATATATATATATATATATATATATATATATATATATATATATATATATATATATATATATATATATATATATATATATATATATGTATGTATATATATGTATAAACATACATGTTGAGTGGAAGCGCTAGACAGTACGAGAACAAGAGAGGAGCGGAGGGCGCGCACGAGCGCCGGCGGAAAATCAGGCTCGTTCGCCGGCCCGCTAATAACGGTCCAGTGACAAAACTTACTACATTTCATAAGGACGGCTCGCTGAGCGGGAAGCTTTGATATCCACGCTTCAAAGGTTTCAATAAAGAACTCGCATCATCAGGGCAGTCCTTTGCCGAGAAAGTGACAAAAAGAGGGAAAAAGGAAATAATGATTTGCGTTTTAATTACATATTTCATCCGACGATAAAAGCAACGATGAAATATTTGTAATCTAGAAGTCTCTGTCTCTCGTTATCTCTTCCTCTGTGCGTATCTACCTCCCTTTCCTTTTCTAGAAAGAGGAGATGGCGAGGGAAAACGTTAATTAGGAGAGAGGTGAAAAATTCCATGCAGGAAGCGTGTTGCTGCAAACAAGGGCGGAAGTGAGTTTGGTGCTTGTGCTTGTGAGGGCGGATAAGATTATGTCAAATTACGAATGCTTCCAGGGATGAAAGGATAAGCTATTAGGTTCACACGTTCTTGTCTTTATTAAATCTTGTTATTGAATATCCTGAAGGTTACTAGGGGTTTATGATTAAAATAATGAGAAAGAAATTTATTCTCTATTTACTTATCCATAAATCAATATATTACTATTTTTGACACCTGTATTGATCATGAAAACACAACAGTCCTTTATCGCGATGTTCACCGCAAATCGAAACATTCACATCCCTTAATCAAAACACGCAGTTACACTCACGCCATGAAAACCTGCACATTTATGCAATGATTTTCACAGGAAATCTATTACCATTAACAAAAGCTCTCTGCTAGGAACACACACAATAATCTCGTAAAATATGCAGCGTTTGAAAAGACAATGGTTTTCATCAGCGTGCAAAGTGCTACATCTAATGGCTTGATACACAGTAAAAGCGTAATATACTTCACTCTGTGAGTTACAAAGGTAAAGGTAAAGGTAATAAAGGACCATTATAGAACACACAGCTTTAACACAATATATCAAAGCCTCATTTTTATCCTCTATGTCAGTTGATTTTTAAAAATAATTTGCTTAGCATTCTTCTTTATTGTTGCTATCCTTTTTGTCTTTATCAGCATCATCATCTTCATCATCATCACCATTATCATTATCATTATCATTGTCATTATTATTGTTATTGTTATTATCATTATTATTATCATTATTATTATTATTATTATTATTATCATTATTATTATTGTTATCATTATCATTGTTGTTGTTCTTGTTATTGTTGTTGTTGTTATCCTTTTCATCATTATTACTATCATAACATCATCATCATCATCATCATCATTATCATCATCGTCATCATAATCATCATAATCATCATCATGATCATCGTCATCATAACCATCATAATCATCATCATCATCATCATCATCGTCATCATAACCATCATAATCATCATCATCATCGTCATCATCATCATCATCATAGTCATCATCATCATAATCATCGTCATCATCATAATCATCATCATCATCGTCATCATAATCATCATCATCATCGTCATCATCATAGTCATCACCATCGTCATCATCATCATCATCATAGTCATCATCATCATAATCATCATCATCATCGTCATCATCATCATAATCATCGTCATCATCATAATTGTCATCATCATCATCATATTCATCATCATAATCATATTCATCATCATCATCGTCATCATCATCATAATCATCATCATCGTCATCATCAGCATCAGCATCATTATCATTGTTATATATATTGCTCTTGTTATTGTTATTGTTTTTGTTGTTATTACTATCATAATTATTATCGTCATTACTACTATTATTATTATCATCATTATTATTATTGCTATTATCATTACTTTTATTACCATTATTATTATTTTGCGCTTTATCATTATCATTGTTATTATTGCTGTTGTTATCATTATCATTATCATCATTACTATTATCATTATCATGGCTGTCACCAAGGACTTCATGATTACCAATTTTGTCACTTTATTATAAACATTATCATAACCTTTTTATCATCTCAAATATTTTCATTGTTATGTTATTATTATTATCATCAGCTTTATTTATTTATTTATTATTATTACTATTATTATTATTATTATTATTATTATTATTATTATTATTATTATCATTATTATTATCATTGTTGTCATTATTATTTTTTTTTCTCATCATCATTGTTATTATCATTGTTATTATTATCATTGTTATCATCATCATCATCAGTATAGTCATTGTTATTATCACTGTTATTATTGTTTTTGTTGTCACTGTTGTTCAAAGTATTGTTATTATTATCATCATCATTATCATTATTAT
>NC_091549.1:26824442-26826942 GCF_042767895.1 Penaeus vannamei
GCGGCTATGCCAGTCTCTATAGGAAGAAAGAGACGGAGGCTTAGTAAATTTACAGAGGAGTACTACTATGAGCAGATGTTGCAGTATTAGGAGCAACAACACGAGGCAATAATGAAATATGAAGAGGGTCACTATCCTTGAATCATTAACCTCCAACCTGCGTTTAAATAACTTATCTTAAGTTTAAAGGAAAAGTGGTAATTCTTCTTGGAAAGAGCATGTGTTTAGAATGTTTTGACTTTAATGTTTACTCACAAAGGACACTACAAAGGACACTAACATTAGCAACATGAATGTCTACAGCCTAAATCTGGAGAAGCATGCAAGACATAATTACCAGAAGTAAAACTGGCCTATTTTGAAAGCATTAGACATTATAATACTGTATACATGCCTTTAATAAAAGTAGCTTGGAGAAGTTCGCGGTAGGTAAGGAACGAAGGGAGTGTTTGTTTACTTCTGACTCGCAATCGTGCAAGGTAGCAAACTCTTGATGAATTTCACAAAACTTAGTTTTTGCCTTGGTATCTTCTTATCTATAGTGATGAGTATTTTATTTTCGATTGGTTATTAATAAAGGTAATTTTTTTCTCTCTCAAACAGAGTATGGGGAGGGGTAGGCGACAACGAAATTGTTACAATAGTATTGTGAATTAGAGCTGGATTATATCCGAAATTATGGTATATGGCGGGGCACAATTTTTTAATACTAACAATTTACCTTGGGGTGGTGTTCGGGAACCCAGTATTTTCGCTGAAAATACGGTTGCAAGTAATGATTTAATCTCTACCAATCAGAAGTATCAATTAAGAGTATATTAATAGCTTTACTAGGTAATATTACTATTAGGACCGCCCCTGATACGTCTGAAATCCTTTTTTATTTGCCTTTGTTATTTCTATTTTAAAATCTAAGTCAAAAAGACATATCTTTATTATGAAAACCATCGTATTCTTTTAAACTGTTGCTCTAAAATGTGAGGACGAATTTTTCAAGCTCTATTTTTCTAGTTTTCAATTTAATGGTAGGTTCTTTTATTGTTTGTTATTTCTTTTATTTTATAATTATTTTTTATTCTTTAGCTCATGCAAAACCAAGGCATGGAAAAATATCTTCCTCATTTAATTCGTGTCCATTCGGTTTTCCATCATTACATAAGTCATCCACTCCGAAGGAGATTGAAGCATCACATTTTGGGGAGAGTGTATACATTGACAGCAAGCTGACTGCCGTCCCGAGAATGTTTTTGACGAATTCGGCAAGATGAACCGAACCGAACCAAACCATATCTTGCGTTTCTCGCAAAAAAAAAATGTGTTTATAAAGAAATGATAATGTTTATAGGAAATTTCATGCTCCCATATTTTATTGAATTGTTTTTAAACGACTACCATTTGTCATGATGTCCCACTTTCTCCACATATAATTATATCAGTTCTTTCGAAAATGAGAAACCGGAAGGGAAATCAAAACAACCCTCCTACACAAATACATATTTTAATAGTAACGACCGGATGACGGGCTTACAGCGCCCAAGCCTAAATGACTTATCAGTTATCTTTGGTGTCTTCAGCAGCCTGACCTTCATTATCCTGTGATTAATAACTCCTTTCATGATTCTCGTCGTGGCTGAAAGCGGGTATGTTCAAAGTTACTACCCAGTGAACTTTACTTCAAAGGGAACACTATAATCCACCGGACTTCCTCGGCAATCTATATGGTTGGAATAACAAATAGTCCGTTTTCTGTGAATATTTCAGTATAGTAGGGAGCTTCATTAGCGATGTGTTTACAAAGAGGAATAGAGTATACTTTAACGAACCTACCCGCACATGCAAATAAAGCATAAATAAAGCATACATATACACTTCCATATGGTTATAAGCTGTCATCTCCATTTTTTCCAAACTCCGGACGTCCAAGGTTTGGGAGTGACGTCACAGATTACCACTGCCGGGCGCAAAAGGTGCGGCGAAACTGTCCTACTCCTCAGTCTAAAAACGGCGCAGTGGGAATCACATTCACAACGTGTATAAAATCTAACGGCTTCTCTCCCCCCCCATTCTCTCTCTCTCTCTCTCTCTCTCTCTCTCTCTCTCTCTCTCTCTCTCTCTCTCTCTCTCTCTCTCCTCCCCCCACTCTCTCTCTCTCCACTCCCCCCACTCTCTCTCTCTCTCTCTCTTCTCCCCCCCCCACTCTCTTTCTCTCTCTCTCCTCCCAACCCCCCCATTCTCTCTCTCTCCCTCTTTCTCTCTCTCTCTCTCTCTCTCTCCTTCCTCCCTCTTTCTCGCTCGCTCTCTCTCTCTCTCTCTCTCTCTCTCTCTCTCTCTCTCTCTCTCTCTCTCTCTCTCTCTCTCTCTCTGTCCCTCTCCAAGTTCATTTCCATAAACATGACTGCACAACACCCCTTTGTCTCCCTCTCCCTCTCTCTCGGAAATAAATATGACTATATAACCACTGCACGAAACTGGTTGAACGTTCAATCAAAATGTCAATTGG
>NC_091549.1:26846942-26849442 GCF_042767895.1 Penaeus vannamei
TACAGATCTTTGTTCGCTCCACCCCCCCCCCCCACTCCTTACTCCATTTGTTGAGCAGCTGCCTCTCGAACTGGAGGTGATAGATGATTCTCTGAGACGCGTAGGCGTGGACTCGGGCGGGTCTGAGAGCGTTGCGTGGCTCCGAGCATGAAGACATATGGCTCCCGAAGGTGTCTAGGCCTGCCATCTCGCTCTGTCCACCTCTCGGAGATGAAGTAAGTGATGCCTCTGATGGGGTCTCGTTGATCAGGATTTATGGATGTCCTAAATCGCTTTCCCGAAGGAAGAGAAATGCTTTTGAGTAATGCCGTGGAACGAAGGAACAACTATAATAAATAAAAGGTCAACAGTAACCAAAAGATACAGCAAGAATTAAATAGATGTGTAGGAGTTCGTAATTGCTTTGAGCGGGCTTTGTGGATGTCACATTCAAACACCGAAATAAGGAACAGAAGAATTCTCTCTGTAACGCGGCTATATATATATATATATATATATATATATATATATATATATATATATATATATATATATATATATATATATATATATATATATATATATATATATATATATATATATATATATATATATATATATATATATATATATATGTGTATGTATATGTACGTATGCATGTATGTATACACACATAGATAGATAGATAGATAGGTATATGTATATATATTATGAATATATATATTTATACAAATATGTATATATATATATATATATATATATATATATATATATATATATATATATATATATATATATATATATATATACATGTATGTGTGTGTGTGTGTGTGTGTGTGTGTGTGTGTGTGTGTGTGTGTGTGTGTGTGTGTGTGTGTGTGTGTGTGTGTGTGTGTGTGTGCGTGCGTGCGTGCGAGCGTGCGTGTGTGTGTGCGTGTGTGTGTGTGTGAGTGTGTGTATATGTGTGTGTCTGCGCGTGTGCATATATATACATATAAATATATACATATATATATATATATATATATATATATATATATATATATATATTTATTTATTTATTTATTTATATTTATGTACATATATGTATATATATTATATATATATACATATATGTATATATATTCATATATATGCATATATTTATATATATATGTATATATATGTATATATATGTATATATATGTATATATGTATATATGTATATATATTATATATATATACATATATATATATATATATATATATATATATATATATATATATATATATGTATGTATATATATATATATATATATATATATATATATATATATATATATATATATATATATATATATATATATATATATAGATAGATAGATGTATATATATATATATATATATATATATATATATATATATATATATATATATATATATATATATGTATATATATGTGTGTGTGTGTGATACATAGATACATTGATAGATAGATAGATAAATAGATAGATAGATACATACATAGATACAATGATAGATAGATAGACAGATATAGATGTGTATATATATATATATATATATATATATATATATATATATATATATATATATATATATATATATATATATATATATAAATGTATATATGTATATATGTATATATATATATATATATATATATATATATATATATATATATATATATATACATAAATGTATATATATATGTATATATATATATATATATATATATATATATATATATATATATATATATATATATATATATATATGTATATATATATATATATATGTATATATATAAATGTATATATGTATAAATGTATATATGTATATATTAGTTTAGTTTAGTCCTTTGTTTACCACCCTGGCTAACTGCACAGGCGTGGGCAAGCTGAGGAACATTTGATGAATGGTCAAAGCATTATATAATAGTATTACAGTGTAAATCTAGATCATAAAATTATTACGGTCTAAAATATATCATTTAAAAGAAAAGAACAATCAGTACTTTATCTACTCATCTATCAAGCCGGCATACGGCTTGGGCGTGGAAAGGCAATGTAACATTTGATATGTGGTCATGTGATACTACATTCCAAATTTAGGATATAACATAATTATATCTTCCAAGACCTCAGATGATATGAAGTAGTTACATAGTCCTCCCTACCTCATGCTAGGTGGTCTGAAAGGCTGTATTACATGGCACTCTGAGATATAATGTACAAGTGTTCGCTTATATTCTTCATTGCATAATTTACACTTAGTTTCTTCAACATTACATGCTGTACTGACCTGTCAGTACAATCTATATCCCAGCCTGATTCTTGCGGTCACAATATCACACTGTCTTGTTCTTGTTTTGTATAAACCATAGATGAATACATCTTGCATAAACCGGTCACAGTGCTTTATGCTACAGCTTTCAGGCCGTTGAGAATTAATCAAGTCAGACAAGTCCTCTTTGAAGGAAGTTTTAATTATGTGTGAAATCCTAGCAAGAGGTACTCCAAGA
>NC_091549.1:26864442-26866942 GCF_042767895.1 Penaeus vannamei
AGAAGCAGGAAAAAGAAAGAGGGGATAGGGAAAGCATAAAACAAAAAAGGGGATAAGCCAAAGAAATGGAAAAGCTACGAGATGGAAGGAAGGAAAGGAGGGAATGAGGAAAATCTAAAATGAAAAGAGGGGATAAGGAATCAGCCAACTTACTATTCGTAACTTTGTTTTCTGGGAGAAAGGGCAGGGAAGGAAGGAAGGAAAGAGAAGGACAGGAGACAGAAAGCCAAAGGAGGAGGAGGACAAAAAAAAAAAAAAAAAAAAATTGAAAATAGAAAGAAATCAGAGAATCAACAATTGCCTGGAACGGACAGAAGGATAAGAACCATGAACAAGAATAGAACGAAAGAAGGAGAAAGGGGATAAGATAAACAACAACACTCGCCCAAAAAAAACTCTATGACTTAAAGAAAGAAAAGAAAAAATGACAATAAGAAAGAGCAGAGTCGTAGGTGACCGATGCCGTAAGTAGGTGGCGTAATTTATGACCGAGAGTTACACGGTTTTGCTATAAAACGTGCAGGTAGGAGACTTGCCCAGCGCGGTGCTGATGGATGATGCTGTGCCACTGGGCCGGTGTTTTTTTCGTCTCTTTTCCACTTTTTCTTTTCTTTTCTTTTTTCGCTTTCTCTCGGGTGTTTTTAATTTGTGGGTTTTTGCTGTTCGGACGCCGTTTTTTTTTTTTTTTTTTTTTGTCTTTTTGACCTTTTCTGTTTTCTCTTCCCCATGTTTTTTTCTATTAGGATATTTTTTCTCTCTCTTTCACTTCTTCTTCTCTCTCTCTCTCTCTTCTTCCATCCCTTCTCTCTCTCTCTGTCTCTCTTGTTTTTTTTTTTTTTTTTGTTTGTTTTCTCTTCATTTAAGTCGTTGTGCTGATATTGTTGTTGCTTAATATTTTTGTCTGATTTGTCGTTCTTTTTTCCTCTCTCTCTCTCTCTCTCTCTCTCTCTCTCTCTCTCTCTCTCTCTCTCCCTCTCTCTCTCTCTCTCTCTCTCTCTCTCTTTCTCTTTCTCTTTCTCTCTCTCTCTCTCTCTCTCTCTCTCTCTCTCTCTCTCTCTCTCTCTCTCTTTCTCTCTCTCTCTCTCTCTCTCTCTCTCCATCCCTCTCTCTTTTTCTCTTTTCCTTTATTTTTATTTTGTTTTGGTGGGAGGGTGGGGAGGGGGAGGGCTCTTATTGTAATAAAAAAAGAAAAAAAAATTCACCTGGAACGATTGTGAAGAACATGAAAGGAAAAGGAAAATAAAAATGTTTCCGGGAAAACAGATTGAATGTATTTCACTTTGCTTGTGGCTGTGTCTCTCTCTTCTTTCCCCCTCTTCACTTCCCTTCCTTCCCCTCACGTTCCCATCCCATCTTCTCCAATCCCCTTGGAATATTGCAGAGCGTCTGCGGATATCTTGCATCCCAATTTTCTCTTCTTCTCTCCTTCTTCGCCTCCTCTTCCACCTTCCTTTCCATATCATCTTCCTTCCCTCTGCTTCCCCTCCTCCCCGTTTCCCCTTCCCATCTCCCTCCTTCTTCGGCCAACCCCCTTCTCAGAAATAGGAGAATGTACTTGGTCCAAGAAGTTACAAGGATGTTCATATGTTGGCGATAATGGCAATGACAGTGATAATACCGACAACAATAGTCAAATATAATGATCATGATGATAATAGTAAAGATAATAGTAATGATAATAATAATATCATTAATAATAAAAATGATGATAATAATAATATTATTAATAACAACAACAGTAATAATCATAATGAAAACAGTAACAAAAATGATAATAGTTATAATAATAATGATAGTAATATTGAAAAATTATAATGATAATAATAACAGTAATCACAATAACGATACGGGAAAAAAATGTTTGATGATACTGCTATAATTACGAAAAAAGTTACAAGATAGATATAGCAGTGATATCAAAATTCCAGTTATCATTGTTCTTATTCTTATTGTTATTATTATTACTATTATCAATTCTACCATCATTATTACTATTACTGCTATTTTTATCAATATTACTATCAGTATTATTATCATTATAACCATCACTGTTAATGTTTTTGTTTTTGTTGCTGTGATCATCATCATTATTTATTATTATTATTATCATTATTATTACTGCTGTTATTGTGATTATTACTATCATTATTTCTAATTCTATTTATTACTATTATCATTATCATTATTTCTCTTGTTTTCATCATTGATAGCATTCTTATTAATGATATAATTCTCATTATTAATGTTATTCTCATGATTAATATTACTGTTATCTTTTTCTTATTATTGTTATTATTGATATCATATTTCTCACTAATGTCATTACTATTATTATCATTATCATTATCATCATCATTATTTTCACCATTAAAATAATGTTAATAATAATTATTATCATCATTATTATTATCATTTTCATCATTAAAATAATGTTAATGATAATTATTATCATTATTATTATTATCATTATCATCCTTATTATTATCATTATTATTATTAT
>NC_091549.1:26888844-26893844 GCF_042767895.1 Penaeus vannamei
TTACTTTTTATTCCTTTTATTCTAAGTTCATTTTTGTTTTAGTGGTTTCTTATTGAATTTTTAATCTCTCTTTTACCTCTGGAGAAAGTTTTTTTTCAGTATTTTTATTACTGAATCGCAGCAGATGGTTTTACTTGTTTTTTATGATAATCATTACTTTATCGTTTTTTACTTTAATGTTTTATTGCTTTTACCTATCTTGGTTATATTTTCTTTTACTATAATGTTTTCTATCTATTGTTTTAGTTTTATACATTACGCCTCCGTCCGCGTTGAGCGATGTAACACCCGTTTGATACATTAGACGAAGTGGATACTGACTGTGTTGTGACTTGACCCTTTGGATTTACCTTTACCTGGATTGTACACATTGGTTGCCAGAAACAAGGTTGTACTGCCTTTTTTACTTGCCTGGGTGTATTCATGCTGGACGTGCTATTTTCCTGTTTTCCCTTTTTTTTCTTTGAACTATGTGTGCTTTTACTTTTACTTTCTTTTACCTCGTCTATTTACTCGTTTCTTTTATTCAAGCTTTATCCTTTTACTTCAACTTTTACTTTTTATTTTTTTGTTTTTACGATCTTTTCATTTACTTTTCTTTGTATTTCCTACTTTTTCGTGTTATTTTACGTATTTTATCTTAGATATCAGTTCTTTTTACTGTTTTTAAGGCCTTCTGGCATAACCTCAGTCATTCTTAGACCCTTCTACCATTTGCATTCAGTTATAATTTAGTGCTTTCTGCGCATTGCTTTATAGTTGATTTTAGGATTTTTTTTAAATTATTATTTTAATGTATCATCTCAATATTGGTCACGCACCTGGTAGACCTGCATCTCCAGGGATAGTTGGCTTGTGAGGTCGTGTGGGTCTGTGCTTTCAGCTTGGTCCCTTCACCCCTTTATCCTTGGCTCCTAAACTCGGTGGCTTCCCTGGGGTTCCTCATTAACATTGCCTTACACATACTTCTTAATGAATTGATTTACTTAGATTATCTGTTCCAGGAAATTATTTATGCTTATTTAAAATGTAATATTACTTAGAATTGACTTATCGGCTTCTTTAGTAAGCCTATAATCGTTGATATTATCCAAAATAACATAATTATATTTAGAGTAACAGCCACAGCTGATCACGTGGTCATTTCCTCTTTTTCACTGTGATAAGTATTGAATCACATATCCAGATATCATATTTATAGGCAGCGGCACTTCTGAGCATACACCTTCAATGCTCCATATGAGGTTTTTTGTAACCTTTGTAACTGAGCTATGTCTATTAAACTTATATATTCACCATATATTTTCTATTGCTATTATTGTTATTGACTTGCCGCCGATGAAACAGAGCGGCCATAACCCTGCGGTAGTCTAGTGTTTGTTAATGTAAGATGGCCTATCTTTGAAATGTTGCCGATTGTTGCCATCATTAGCTTTGAAAAATGCTAAAACATACGAAAAAGGCACTAAAACCATATTAAAACTACCCTGATAATATATTGCAGTAAATTTAACTATCTTTCGCATATCAATAAGTTGGAAATTTTCTATAAATTGGTCTTGTCCTATAGTTATTGACATCTTTAACCAATGACAAGTAATAACTGAATTTGAAACTATGACATTTCACTGAACAGCTGAACAGGGCAATTGAGATAACTGTATATTCGTCGGGGGCCACAGAACGATAAATGCTGGGAATCAAAGCCATAAACAGTCCCTTACTCAATCCATATATGCATCTCAACTAAAAGATGCTATTTGACTTTGTTAGTTGAGCCACTGAAATAAACTGACAAAGAGATTGGACGTTCATGGATAATCACCATCATCATATATGGATAGACATGCCATGAAAGATGGCATGACTAAGTGCTTAACACTGATATATCAATTGATGAAATGACCGAGAGGCAAGATGTACATAAGTATATGTGCATTGCCATACCAGCTTCTAAACAGAACAGAAAATAAATGTTTATGTTCATCAACCGCTCCCTCCGCCTGCGGCAGAATGCTCGCTAACAAGAGAGGTAGGAGTGTTCAGGGAAATAATATCAAGATGTCTCCAGCGTCTTTCAGGCTGCCGGCCTCTAATTCTCTTTTCATCAATCATGCCTTCTTTACAGATCTTACTGACATCACAGTCCATTCTTTAGGCGAGGCCAAACAGTATGAATCCTTTACTTTTGATGACAGAAGTTATTGGGTATTGGTAATTGGGTTACTTGTGTAAGATGCTAGTCACGAGTTTCATTTCGTGATTTTCAAAGACCCAGTTTCTATAGTATGGCAGATCAGTGGAACCATTATACTACATATAAAAGAAAATGAATTTAGTTGTTGATTTTGTGAGATCCATTTTGAAACAGGTGCAAATCAAATCCTGTGGTTCACAGCTACACTATTCTGTCGTTTCGTAAGTATATTTTGTGTCCAAAGTAGATGAATTTAGTCTAGCTAGCCTTCTCTGTTGAGTTTCATATACTTCTCGAATCATGATATTACATAATTTTGTGTTAATTATGCTATATGCTAAATCGTATTCAAACTTCAATAGCTAATTCGATATATAAGGAAATAGCGATTAAACTGTTTCACTGGTTACTTTTTGAAGTCACAATAGCATACGGAAAAACTACTGAATGCTTTACACATTTTCCACCATGTCCAACAAACGTGCTTCATCGAGACGTTTTCCCCATATGTTCCGCAAACTCATTTCTTATGCACATTACGTCCAGTACCCATTATTACTAGTTTGGTCGGACATACCTCGAGAGTACTATATTGTCTAATTAATTTTTCCTTTTTGTATTCAACTTTTGAAATAGGAAAATAACTCAATGGCAGTACTAGCATTAAGTGTATTTTACCTACGATTTCATTCGGGTATCTCTCTGTCAAACAAGAGTATGGCATGGCACCTGCTTACAATCGGCGTCTTCTGTACGTGCCATATAAGTTAATCCAGTATTAAAGTTTAATCCAGATCTCCAGTGCGCATGCTCGGTGGCAGCGACCAGGATCAACTTTTAATGCACCTCTGGACCAGGCTTTAATATTAAGCTCATTTTAAAATCCTGCACATGCGCAGAAGGGCCAAGTTAATCACACCAATCATGTACTGTTATGTCACGTGCCCGTCATGAACTTCACGGATGCCATCGCCTGAGTTGCCATTCAGAGTTATTTTCGGCAATAACATCGATCATCTTAGAATTTTCATACTTAGTATTTATTATGAAAATGAAATTATATATATTTACACAAATGATCAAATATTCAGATAAAGGATATAACTTGTGGTAATGAATATAAAAACCAATATAATCCTACGAGGAATCTTTGAAGTTCAGGGGCTGCTGGCATGGAACTCATATTTCTAGGTTAGTGAAACAAAAATTATCTGGTCAAAGTCACACAAGTTGACGTTTTAAATCAAACATGAACCAGTGTTTTAAAGAAGAATGATGTCCTGAGTTTTTCTTAACCCAACGCAGCAAAGAGTTGTCCGTGGAAACCGCGATGGATATTAATTGGTGAATGTCATTTTTGTACTTAAGTGTCATTGAAATAAAGATTGGTTTTATAGTTAGAACAATTTCGTTACCCATTTTACTACTATAAATATATGATCGTTATCATAGAAAAAATAGAATATTTCATAAATAATCATGTTTCCCTTATAAGTAAGCCTACTTATGCCTCGTAATTATCATATGAAGATCAAACTGCATCTTGAGTGACTGACTACACCTTTCTATAACAATCACCTTTTCTCCAATCTATAAAAAATGAATGTCAGTTGTCAGAAAATTCTTTTAACAATGCAGTGTCTGAATGCAAATTGCAAGGTTTATTTATCCAAGTAAATTTTATACCGGACCAAATCTTTAAGTAATATCTTTAATACTGTTTTCTATATCATATGCGTAGGGACATGAAGGGTAAATGTTGAATAGATATCTTTTGGATGATTTTGTTGCTTATTTACAGGTATGAGTGCATGACTTGCTCCAAACGCTACCCTACATAACGTGCAGCAGTTATGTGTGAAGAGCAACATTGCACAGAAATGTTTCAAAATACCACAGATTTTTCAGCAATAAAAAGACAACATACCTCAGCTCCCACCCTTTAGATTTGTAAAACCTATTCCCACACGCCCAGAAATACGAGACCAGGATCTTCACATCAACAGCAGAGGGCAGAACCATCACCATATTACAGACCAGGAACATCACAAGAATTGATAGAAATTTAAAGAGACAGTCCATTAACTTAAGATTCCAAACAAATCATATTTAGAACAGATAATCTTGAAGGAATGTGTACAGAAAATAGAGGTACGAACTTTCTTACTTTAATATGATGCTAGTCTTTGTTTTCAATTTTGGGAACATTGGGAGGCATAGAGAATTGATTAATGATATGAATAAGTTTTTAATGCCTTGTCTTCAATCATGTAGGTACGTCTGGGATGAAGGAAAGGAAAAGGTGGTCTTCAGAAGTATCTGAGAAGTTTATATTATTATTTACAGAACACTTTAAACAATTAGGAGGCAAAGCAGTGCAGAGATAAAAAAAAAAAAAAAAATGAATAAGATAATTAGCATTAGAAAAACATTAGTAAGAGTCTCAGTTTCATGAAATACACATTAAATATAATAGATATTTTGAAACCTAAGAGATGTCTACAATAGTTTCTTTAAAAAAACATGACATTACAAAAAGAAAGAAAGAAAAAAATCTCCCAAAAGAGCGAATTTCACGCGCGACATTTCTCTTCTCTTCCGACATGTTTACATGAAAGCGGTGGTGATAGAATAGTGAGTACGACAGTTTTATTGTCGCGCCGTATGGCAGCGGAGAGTGTCGTCTTCTGTATGGACACGGTGGATGATGGTTAAAATAAATACGGTATTAAGAGTTAATGACGCTACAGAAGACGCCTAATGTGATGTTTGTTCCATACTACATTATTATCAACCTGCGGTT
>NC_091549.1:26903844-26906344 GCF_042767895.1 Penaeus vannamei
AAATTTTGTATCCAACACAACACAACTGTGTACTTTTATCTGGGATACAAAAGTTTGGAGGATTGGAAAACCTCTACGGTCATCCATGCTCTAAAGAAAGGAGACACACTCGAGTGTTGATATAACAACGATTTCACTAATCAGTCACTGTAGCAATATTCTTTTGAACTTATTACTGGAAAGGAACACGCAACCAAATTTTAAACCTTAAATTTGTGATCGAAAAGAAGAGAGAAAAAAAGAATGTCGACCTTTGCCTTATCGACTATCGTAAGCCATTCGGCACCGTAGCACAAGAGGTTCTTTGGGAAAAAAATATGATTGACATGGGATTGCCCAAGTATATCCTCCTACTTATTAAAAACCTAAGTGATCAGCAAAAGGTCATTATTAAAACATCATATAGTTTAAATGATTTCCAAATTGAACAAGGCGTTAGAAGAGTGTATGCTGTCCCCCATCTTTTTAAATATAGGCACAAAATAGACAGAAACATTTTGTGAATTTACAGCCACTGTTGCGATAGGTTGCAGAATGATAACCGATTTAAAGTATGCTGATGATGTGATTCTTACAAGATCGATGAAAGAGCTGTCAGAGCTAGTAAGCAAAGCGAAAGCTACCAGCAAAGAATCTGTACTTCTCGTGCACATAAGCAATATAAAAGTAATGAAATTATTGCCAACAAAAAAAACTTTGACGAATCAAGCCTAGACAGTAATTAATGGCGAAGAAGTTGAGACTTACAGAGTTTTGCTACCTTGGTCCTGTGTTTGCTGATACCTATGACGACGCAAAAGAGTTGAGGAGAATAGCTATAGCTTCAAACGCGGTTATCTCTTTAGTAAAGATTTGGAAAACAAATCAGGCAAAGAATATACGGATCCTTGAATGTCTTGCTGGAGAGTTGAGGGGATTCTGCAGTTGTTCAGTGATGATTATCATCATTATTGTTATGTTATTATGGTCATTACCATAATTACTGTTATCATTTTTGCTGTTATTATTATGATCATAATTATTATTGTCATTATCATTATCTTTATTATAATTGGTATTATTGTTATTATTATTATTATTACTATTACTATTACTATTATTATTATTATTATTATTATTATTACTATTACAAGTATTGTTATTATTATTTTACTATTATTATCATCATTATCTTATTTATTATTAATGTTAGGATTATTTCCAATATCGTTATCGTTGTTATTATTATGATTTATTATTATTATTAGTAGTAGTATAATAGTAGTAGTAGTAGTAGTAGTAGTAGTAGTTATATCATTATTATTTATGTTATTGTAATCGTTAAGAAAACAATGCTAATAATTATTCTTATCTATTATTATCTTTATTATTCCCATTTCCTCTTTGTCCCTATCTGTCTATTTACTGTATTTTCAGATTTTTGTTTTATCTATTTAATCGAGTAAATAGAAATACTTTATTTTCGATAATAAACACAGGAAAGCCGGTTCCTATAATTCTTTTCAAAGAAAGCATTTCTGCCCAACTTTTGAAAATATATCATCTGCAGCTGTAAAGGAGCTCTGTCTGTACTCCATAATTGTTTTTTATTATTTTCTCTTAATTCATAAAATTGGTAATCGCGAAACCCTCCTTGGTTGATTTCTTCCATGGATTAACCGAACTGTATCTCAACCATGCCTTATAGATTTTTTTCTTTAAATAATCTAAATCCTATGAATCCTATGCTACGTTTTCTTTACCTTCGTGGGGTGAATGCACGTATGTTCATTCACCTCACCACGACCCCCTGCATTCATGTCCAACTCCACTTCCCTAACCCGCTTGCGTTCTCCTTGTCCAACCAGAGCCTATCCTTCATCCCTTCAACCCACCTTTCACCCTCCGGCCGATCCCCTCTCCATCCCCACCTCCTCCAACCCTCTCACATCCCACCCCTTCGACCACCCCCTGACCCACCTCTTCGACCTCCTCTCTCTCCACCCTTCGACCTCCTCTCTCTCCACCCTTCGACCTTCTCTCTCTCCACCCTTCGACCTCCTCTCTCTCCACCCTTCGACCTTCTCTCTCTCCATCCTTCGACCTCCTCTCTCTCCACCCTTCGACCTTCTCTCTCTCCATCCTTCGACCTCCTCTCTCTCCAGCATTCGACCTTCTCTTTCTCTATCATTCGACCTCCTCTCTTTCCACCCTTCAACCCTCCTCTCTCTCCACCCTTCAACCCTCCTCTCTCTCCATCCTTCGACCTCCTCTCTCTCCATCCTTCGGCCTCCTCTCTCTCCACCCTTTAACCCTCCTCTCTCTCCACGCTTCGACCTCCTTCTTCTCTCCCTCCTCCACCCCCCTCCCCCTCTTCACCTCTTCCACTTTCCACCCACAACCGCTTTTTCCCCAAAAACCTTCCCCTAATTAAGTTCGTTTCAAGAACAAACTCAGCATCGTCAGCGAAATGTGGGTCGCGCCTTCTCCCCGAAATGAAGTGGTGAGGAGTCCTTAATTC
>NC_091549.1:26908844-26911344 GCF_042767895.1 Penaeus vannamei
AAAAACTACTCAATCCTTTAATTAAAAAGAAGGATTCGCTGCTATCTCTCTAGTTCCCTAGAATAATCTGGCTCGGGCGCAGGGTCGAGAGCGGATGAAAAGCAAACATGATTATATCTTAAAGCTTTTGAATTTCTAATTTCCATCCTGTATGATCTTTTTATGCTGGATAGAATACTTAGATGTGAACATCGTACAAAAAGTGTAAACATAAATTCAAAACAACCAATGATAAAATAACGAAATGTTATAATCACTCGCTCCGCCCCCCCCAACCCCCCACCCCCGTCTTCCCGCTTCCCTTCACTCTTCCACTCTCCAGTTTCCCTTCACTCTCCATTCTCCCCGTCCCACAGCGCCCCCCCCCCCCAGCCCAACCCCGAATAGAGTGTCTTAAATAAACTGTCTCACGTCTGCGTCTCCTGTCGGCAGGTCACACACGTTCTTCGAAGGTTTCTTTGATCTTTGTGTCTCATCTTATATCGTTATGTACAGTTTTTGCTTGCGAGTTGGAGAAAACTTGAAAAATATATTCAGGCTTTTGTTTCTTTGCATAAGAAAAATGTTAAGAGGATCCTGATACTGCTGTGTTAGTTCAGAAAAGAAGGACAAAACACGGTCTCAAAGTGATGCAGAGTTTAAAGAATTATCCAACTGTAACGATGTTGGTGCATCTTAACTATGTTTGTTCTGCAAATCCTCTTCAGTTAAGCTTGTGATCCTCAATGTTGAAAACCATAATGTAAGAAAAAGGTAAAGAAGAACAAGAAAAAAACAACTCTAAAGTGCGCCCAAGATAGTCGCCTTCCGTAAAAATTCAAGAGCACCACACTAACTCACAGGGTTTTCAAACCTAACTGAATTTGGGTCATCAAAGATTCATATATTGTCATCAATTTAGCCGGACGGAAAGACGTTTTTATAGCAACGAGCAGACTTATTTTCCCTCTCTCCACGGGCAGTTCGAAATGAGGAAGTGACAGAGACTGATAGCAAGTGTGACTGCAAAGCTAATGATGAAAGGAACGCCGTCTATGTTCTAGTTCCTCTGATCGGCAAAGGCTTGTGTGCTTTGCGAAGTCTCATTTTTTACACATAACTAACATGGCTGCATGACATTCATTTATACTCTGTCTGTCTGTCTGTCTTATGTTTTTAGTAGCGTTGATTAGAAAATAATTAAGTTACTTTGTTCGTTTGCTCGTTGGTTAACTGTATAATTCAAAAAGTTAAAAGATTTTTAAGAAATTTAGATGCCATTAAATTCTGGTGGTGATCCGGATCATTACCCGGATCCGGAAAGGTGATTTTAATGTAATTATTCAGAATAATTCAAAATGTAAAGAATAGATGTTTATTTTATTTATTTATTATTATTATTATTTTTTTTTTTTTTTTGGGGGGGGGCTAACTTAAATACCATTAAATTTTGGAGGTGAACCGGACCAAGTACTTTTTTAATGATTGCATCAGTTACCCCTACCCTCTTGGCAATAAAGGTATTATTATTATTATTATTATCTTTACCTTTATTGATTCCGCAAGGGAGGATATGTATATGGAAGCCACCCGTGTACTTGATAAAAAGGTGATTTTCATGTAATTCTTCAAATGGGCATATTTTTATTGCATTAGTAACCCAATTTCCTTGGCACTCACTGAGTGCTTCTAATCTGTTTATTATTAATGTTATTATTATTATTATTATTATTATCATTATTATTACTATTCTTATTATCATTATTATTATTATTATCATTATCATTATTAATAGTATTGAATATCATAAGACAAAGTAATAATAATGATCAGTATAACAATTACAGTAACAACAACAATAATGATAATGATAATAGTAACAGGAAAAATGACGATAACAACAACAATGTTGATAATAGTGATAAAACAACAAGAATAGCAATAACATCGATAATAATAACAATTATAATGATAGTTGTATAAAAGATAATGATAGCAATAACAATGATAATAATAATGAAAACTAGAAGCACTCAGAGAGAGCATGGATCACCTATGCAATTAAAATATTCAGACTTGAAGAAATACATTTAAATCACATTTCTCAAGTACACTGGTGAGGTCAGTAAACACCAGTGTGTTAACCTTGCGAAGGCAAGGCAATAGGGGTTACTCGTGCAATCATTCAAAAAAATCTAATAGATTCTATGTTAAGCTGAGACACCACAGTAAAAAAAAAAAAAAAAAAAAAAAAAATATATATATATATATATATATATATATATATATATATATATATATATATATATATATATATATATATAAAGAACTTTTTGAGTTGCATCTGCAATAGGGGTAATTCATACAATGTTTAAGAAATTCCTAGCTCCGGATCAAAATCCGGATCACCACCAAAATATATTGGCATCCAAGTTAGGCTAAGACACACCTCTTATGATACCATTTCGAGTTATCCTGCTAACGAACGAACGAACAAACTGACCAAAAACATAACCTCCTT
>NC_091549.1:26916344-26918844 GCF_042767895.1 Penaeus vannamei
AAAGAGAGAGAGGGAGGGAGGGAGGGAGGGATGGATGGAGAGAGAGAGAACGAACAAACCGAAAAAGTGCGTCCGGAGTCACTCCATCCCGGGGCCAATTCCCTAATGCCATCCCGCCTTCGAACTCACGATGCATCTAATACGCCACCCCCACCCCCCCACTCCCCCACCCTCTTCTCCCCTTGCGACGCTCCTCTGGGATGTTCTTTCTCCTCCTCTTCATTTTCTTCTTCTTTGGTGTTATCGTCTTCCTCTTTGCGCCGTTCCTTTGGGACACTCTTTCTTCTCCTTCTTTTTCCCGTCTGTTTATCCTTCGTCTTTCTCCTTGCCTCATGCTTCTTGAGCTCTTTTCCTCCATTTCTTCTTCGGCTTCGTCTTAACGCCATTTCATTTCTGTTCCTCCTCCCCATATTTCTTTCCTCTTCCCGTCTTCCTTTTTCTTTCTCTTTCATCTGCTCTTTTGTTCTCTTTCTTCACCCTCTTCGCCTTCTCCTTATTGTATTCATTTTTTTCTTTCTTCCTTTGCCTCCTCTTCTGTTCTTCAGCCTATCCGCCTTCTCCTCCTCCTCTTCTTATTTCTCTTCCTCATCCACCCATAAGCCGCACTTCTGGGAATCTCCTTTCCCTCCACATGTTTTTTCCCCTTCGCTCTCCACTTCCGATTCCATGTCTGTCCTCACTCCGTTCTTCTTGGACGCTTTTCTTTCTTTCCCCGTTTTTCCCTCCACTTATCGTCTTCTTCTTCACTTCATCCTTTTCCTTCTTTTTCTCTTCATTTTGCTCTTACTCCTCTCACTTTTCTTTTTCCTTTTCCACCGTTTGCTCTAACTCTTGCATGCTTATTATTTAGTTTAATATCATTATCACCATTATCATCATTACTATCATTCCTCCTTCTCCTCCTCTTCTTTTTTCTCCTTCTCTTCTTCCCAAACCTCCTCTCCTCTTTCGCCATCGAGTGTCGCCGGCGTTTTACACGAAATTACATGTTGCTCGCTTGGCGGTTGTGGCACTTATGGCATGGCTCTATAGGTGTCATTTGACCCCGATCGCTCGCCCAAGCGTGTGTGGGGGGGGGGGAGACCAGGGAGGATGGGAAGGAACTTTATGCTAGCGGCGAACAAGGATTACAATCGCTTGATGGGTTTCGTTAATGGTCGAAGTTTACAAGGATTTTTTCCCCGGTTATGTTCCATTGCGACAAGAATTTCCCATCCTGAGACATGGCTGAAAGGATGTGTGGTCATCACACACACGCGCTCACACAGACACATACAGACACGTATATACACACGCACACACAACAACAACAACAACTACATCAACTGCAACAACAAAATATGAGAAAACGTCATAATAATTAATGATCATGAAGAGCTGTGAATCTATATCACGATTGTATATTATAGTCTTAATAGAAATTATGAGAATTATTATAGTAATTGGCTATAAAAGTAGCATTAATAATTTGTTTAAAAGGGAAGGAAATCGCACCAGTTTGATATAGAAAAAGAATTTCCAAAGGGTTCAGTATGCTTCGGATTGTAGTGTTATTTCTCACCGTAAAATTATACAATAATTATTATCATATTATATGAACTCTATCATTTCGAGGAAAATTATTTTGGTCTCTGCTATCGTGAATATTGCTATACTATATGTAAAATGTAAGTAATATAAAATTCATAAAAAGGTCTTTCAACGCCCTATGATTAACTTCAAATTAGGCACACATCACAGACTCACGAGTGCAAGATATTGGACCCCGTGTATATCGCAAACATTGGATAGAATTTCTGTGAAAACTCATGAAAATGCGATATACGCAAATGTCATCAACCTCCTGTAAAAATAAGCTAAAATGTTATCATAGAAAATCATATTAATTAGCCGATTAATCGAGTGTTTTAGTGCCTTTGCTAAAGTCGGTGAAATAGTGATTATGCACCGAGACTGTTTGAGATCACGAGCAGAATCAGGCACGTACACACCGACACAATATCTCTCTCCATCTTTCACACAGACACACATGTACATACCAATATACAGAGATTACTGCGTACAACAAGGTCACAGTTAGATTCAAGTCCAATATATCCCTTCCGTGATAGCGAAAATATTAGCCCTCAATCTCCCTCACAGTCCCATCAATCACTTCCTTTCCATCATTTACCGCCTCCCACAGGCGATACCAACCTCCACCTCGCTTTCCCAATTCCCCAACCCCATCCCTAAAACTTCTCATAACACCCCCCTCCCCCTCACCCCTCACCAGCAACATCCACATGCCTACCCCCCCCCCCCCGCGCTTTGCCGCCCTCCCTCATTCCCAACCAATTCCATCCGCAAGCTCCCCATCCCCGCCCCCCTCTCCCCACCTGTATGCTCCCTCCCCCAATCATCCCCTTTACCCCTTCCCCTCCCCAACTCACACCCACGCCCGACGCAGGCCACCCAGAATGCATAAGCCTGCATTAATGGTTTTCAGTTCCTCATGAAT
>NC_091549.1:26943913-26946413 GCF_042767895.1 Penaeus vannamei
TGTATATATATATATTATCACATATATATGTATGTATATATATAAATATATATATATATATATATATATATATATATATATATATATATATATATATATATACATTGTGTGTGTGTGTGTGTGTGTGTGTGTGTGTGTGTGTGTGTGTGTGTGTGTGTGTGTGTGTGTGTGTGTGTGTATGTGTATGCATATGTGTATGTATATGTGTGTCTGTATATGTGTGCGTGTGTGTGCGTGTCCGTGTATGTGTGTGTGTATGTGTATATATATATATATATATATATATATATATATATATATATATATATATATATATATATATATATACATGTTTATGTATGGATATATACAATACATACATACGTATAAATGTATGTATGTATATATGTGTATACAAATGTATCCTAACCAAGGCCTCCCTTTCCTGATCCGCTGTGTGTCTCAAACCGAACGCAGCGCCTCGTCCGCTCCTGGGTGCTTCCGTTCGCGCGCGCCAACGAGCGAATAGCGGAAAGCTTTTTTTCGTAAATTAAAACGCGAAAGTGCGAAGGGACGCTGCAACGGCCGTTCGAGAGTGTGACAGTTCTTAAGTTGTCTCCCTGGGTCTCGTGCAGGACAATGAGTAGCGAAAATTAAACAAGTTATTAAAACTTTCTTGTTAATTGGTGGTTATGTGGAGTCAGCAGCGTTTTTGTCTCTGGTTTCGTTTTCTTTGAGTGATTCCTTTTCTTTTTTTTCTTTCTTCCATTTTCTGCTGTTGAAGCTCTTGGGGAAATCATAAGTTGTTCCGTGCCTCCTTTTTCTCTCTCCATCGGTCTACCTGTCTGTTTCCCTTTTTCATCCTATCGCCTTTTATCCCGCCCTCCCTCCCTCTCCTCTTCTTGTCGCTTTCCCCATTCCTTCTCTTTTGTTTTCTCAGCGAGGTAAAGTAGACGGCGGAATTAACTTGAACCCTTTTCAGAAAACGTTGCTGAGGAGAGACGATGTAGTAACTGCTTTTCTTTTCTGTTTTCCCCAAGAAATTGTTTTGGAATTAATTTATGTCCTGGAATGTTGTTGCTTGCGAAATGTGACAGAGAACACATGTCACACATAAAGATGTGCGTATATATAAATATATATATACATATATATATATATATATATATATATATATATATATATATATATATATATATATATATATATCGTATATGTTTACTATATATATGTATATGTGTCTGAGTATATGTATATATAGACAAATAGATGTAGATATATGGTTGCTATACATATATATAAGATATATATATATATATATATATATATATATATATATATATATATATATATATATAGAGAGAGAGAGAGAGAGAGAGAGAGAGAGAGAGAGAGACAGAGACAGAGACAGAGACAGAAGACAGAGAGACAGAAAGACAGAGACAGAGACAGAAGACAGAGACAGAGACAGAGACAGAGACAGAGAGACAGAAACAGAGACAGAGACAGAGACAAAGAGAGAGAGAGAGAGTCCACCCAGATACGCATGCACAGTCACACACAAAAAAAGGGGAAGAAAAAGCGGGAAAGAGGAAATCGTTGAAAGCACTGGTGACTGAGTAAGCGAGCCGGCAAAACGCTGGCCGAAGGATTAAAGGGGCTTTTCCATATTCCCTTTTTTCGCCTTTAAAAGTAGCACGCCCCATACCGCGGTATTAATTCCAGGCTTGGTGTATAATTTTCATCGATGACGAGAAAATATGCCTTTTTGGTTATACCACTAATGATTTTTAAAATTAAAACGTTATAAATCAGGAGCGCGCACTGCGGCTAATTCCTCCAGTGAGACCGAATATGAAACAAATTGGAAATTATGAAATATGAATATGGATATTAGCTATATTTAGAGTTTATATATACAGTACATTCTGTATACAGGGCTTTAAGATACATGCGGTGTGTGTGTGTGTGTGTGTGCGCGCGCGTGTGTATGTACGATTATATTTGGTGATTTGCAGCGTCAAGATCTCTTACAGTTTCCCTTCCCTTTTTGCGGGTTTTAGGTTTTTATACAGCCGACCTCTCCCAGAGAAGTAGAGCATCATCAGGGATGCTGAGTAAAGATGCAGAAAAGGAAGATGGATCTGCCAGACTAATGAACTGTTTGCTGACCATCATGCCCGAACTTCTTGCTTTGCTGATCAGCGAGCATCAGTTTTTCTAGGGGCTGAGGGGAGGAGGGAGAGGAGGAGGGGGAGCTACCTCATTGTGTGTAGGAGGAAAGGTGAGATTGTTGAGGGGGGGGGTAGAAGGGTGTTGTGAGCGGATGTGGATCCTATAGGGGTTTCATGTGGGGAAGAGGGGAGGGATAGTTTAAAAATAGCGGAGGAGGTCGAGGATATGAAAAGGAATAGGGAATGGTTGGTACACTAATATATATACATATATATATCAATATATATTATATATATACATTATTTATATATATATACATATATTTATATATGATATATATTTATAT
>NC_091549.1:26973913-26976413 GCF_042767895.1 Penaeus vannamei
CATTAGTACCATTATGATCATTATATATATATATATATATATATATATATATATATATATATATATATATATATATATATATATATATATATATATATATATATATATATATCATCATCATCATCATCAGCCTGAGTCAGTCCACCGCAGGACGTAGGCCTCTCCCAATCTTTTCCAGGTTTTCCTGTCTTGCGATCTTTGTTTCCAGTCTTGGCCCCCAATTTTCGCTATTTCGTCGCGCCATCGTGTCATTGGTCTTGCTCTTGGCCTCCTTAAGTTATTTTTAGTCCAGTCTGTTACTTTCTTTGTCCATCTGTCGTCTTGTCTTCGACATACATGCCCTGCCCATTGCCATTTCTTCTTTTTAATGCTCCTGAGTATATCTTCTACCTTCGCCTGTTCTCTGATCCACGTCGCCCTCTTCCGATCTCTCAGGCTAATTCCCATCATCGATCTTTCCATCCCTCTCTGGGCGCTTATTAGTTTCCTCTCCAGTAACCTGGTTGTAGTCCATGTTTCTGACCCATAGGTCATAACTGGGAGGACGCATTGATTAAAGACTTTTCTTTTTTAAGCACAATGGCAAGGAACCTCTTAGTGTGCTACTGTACCTGCCGAAGGCACTCCAGCCTAGACTGATTCGTCGCTTTATTTCCTGTTCACTAGATGTGCCTGTCTGCACGAGTTGTCCTAGGTATATATACCTGTCTACTACCTCTAGCGCTTCGCCTTGTACATGTATTTGTTTGAGTGGGACTCTGCTGTTGAACATAACCTTAGTCTTTTTCTTGTTCATCTTAAGTCCGACTTTTAGGCTTTCTATATTTAGATCGTTTATTAATTGCTGCAGTTCATCAGCTGATTCACTAAGGATAACAATGTCGTCTGTAAATCTTAGGTTGTTTAGGTGTTCGTCTCCTATTTTGATACCCTTCCCTTCCCATTCTAGTTTCTTGAATATTTCCTCGAGGCAGGCTGTAAAAAGCTTTGGTGAGATGGTGTCGCCCTGTCTAACGCCTTTTTTAATTGGTATTTTATCGGTTTCCGTGTGGAGTTTGATGGTTGCTGTCCCATCTTTGTATATATCTTCCAATATATTACAATATACCTCCTCAACTCCCTGTTGTTGAATAGCACCTAATACTGCTGGTATTTGTTCAGAGTCAAATGCCTTTTCATAATCGATGAATGCCATACACAGGGGTTCCCTATATTCGTTCACTTTTTCTCTTATTTGGGTGAGCGTGTGGATGTGATCTGTTGTTGAGAATCCGCTGCGGAAGCCTGCCTGTTCTCTAGGCTGGCTGGAATCCAGACTGTCAGAGATGCGAGCTGTAATGACTTTCGTGAACAGTTTGTAAGTAACCGAAAGTAGGCTTATGGGTCGGTAATTTTTAAAATCCTTTGTATCGCCTTTTTTGTGTAACAAGATAATTGTTGCATTTTTTTCAGGCTTTCGGAGTTTTTCCGCTGAGAAGACATTTGTTAAAAAGATTAGCTAGTTTCACTGTTGCGATGTCTCCTGCATCTAATATGAGGTCTATACTAATTCCGTCATCGCCTGGTGTTTTCCCTCTCTTCAACTCTCTTCCATTAAATGGGATGTAGTAGGACTCTGCGAAGTTAGAAGACTAGGCGAAGAGCAGAAGTTAATAAATGAGGGACACGTGCTCTATTGGAGAGGAAAACCTCTGGGTAGCAAACAGGAATTAGGGGTAGGATTCTTAATACACAAACGCTTAGAAAAGAACATCGTAGAATTCTATAGTGTAAGCGAAAGAGTGGCTTCTGTAAAAATAAAAGTAAACAATAGGTACAACTTAAAAATTATTCAAGTCTATGCTCCAACCTGGAGCCACAGTGATGAAGAAATAGAGAGCTTCTATGAAGATGTTCATTTAGCCAGCGAGAGAACAAAAACCCATTTCACAGTAATTATGGGGGATTTTAATGCCAAAATAGGTAAAAAGACAGAGGGCGAAACCGCAGTAGGGAACCATGGAACAGGCACTAGAAACGAGAGGGGACAAATGCTAGTCGACTTTGCGGAGGCTCGATCACTCAGTATCATGAATACATTCTTCGAAAAAAGACTAGAACGGAAGTGGACATGGAAGTCGCCTTCTGACGTCAAAAACGAAATTGACTTCATAATTTCAAATAGGCGCGATATAATAAAAAATGTAGAGGTTATAAATAAAGTAAATGTAGGCAGCGACCATAGAATGGTGAGAGGCGAAATTTAAATAAACCTCAGAAGGGAAAGGAACAAACTAATGTGTAAACCACAGCCAAACTTGGCTAACTTGAGGATCAGAGCAACAGAATTTAGCCTAAACATCCAAAACAGATATTCACTCCTCCGCGACGAAGATCTCGACATCGACCAAATCAATAAACAGTTCAATGATATAATAAAAGAAGCTGCACTTGAAGTAGGCGGCAAGAACGACAATCGAAGCTCCAGCAAGTTCTCGGTAGAAACTAAACAGCTTATGCA
>NC_091549.1:27011413-27013913 GCF_042767895.1 Penaeus vannamei
ATACCGAACATTATAGCCAAGCCTTCTTTCTCAATAGTTGAGTACCTCTTCTCTCTATCTAATAGTTTCCGACTAGCGTACGCCACAGGAAATGGATGACCATCGACGTACTGTAGAAGAACAGCTCCAAGCCCAACATCTGATGAATCTGTTCGTAAGACAAAAGGATGGGAAGAATCAGGTAACTTTAATACGGGTTTGGAAGCTAATGCAGCTTTTAACTGTTCAAATACTACAGTCAATTCGTCCGTCCATTTCAGTGGTTCCCTGACATTTTTACGCAACAAATCAGATAAAGAGCTTGTCATTGAAGCTGCTTGTGGAATAAACATTCTATAGAATGAAATCAAACCAAGGAAAGATCTTAAGGTCTTCTTTGTGCAAGGAGGAGGTAGATTAAGTATAGCTTCTATTTTATCGAGTTTAGGATGCAAGTAGTTTCCATCAAGAATAAAACCCAAGTACTCAATAGACTTAAAGCCAAATCTGCATTTTGATGGCTTTGCAGTGAGGTTATGTTCACGTAATCTCTTTAACACTGAAACAATTGCATCTTTATGTTCATCCCATGTTTTAGTATGGATGAAAATATTGTCAAAATAGAAGGAAACATTCTTTAAACCAGCCAAAACAATGCGCATAAGGCGGATATAAGTGGCACAAGCATTTACCAATCCGAAAGGCATACGACAAAACTCCATAAGACCCTTGTGTGAAGGAAATGCTGTTAAAGGTCTGGCCTTCTCAGAAAGTTTAACTTGATAGTAGGCCTTCGTGAGATCTAATTCAGAGAAGTAATTACATCCTGAAAACTTGTACAAGTCTTCCTCCATAGTGCAAGCTGGTTCAGCATGAAAATTAGTTACGGAGTTAACAGCTCGATAATCTATGGCCATACGATGGCTACCATCAGACCTTTTTACCATGACTACAGGAGATGAATGGGGAGATGATGATAGTTGTATAATCCCTTGTTCAAGCAATTGGTCAACTTCACCTTCGAAGTGAGGCTTTAGATGTATAGGAATGGGATAAACCTTAGACTTTATACGCTCTGTGGTGTTAACTTCAATATCATGTTCAAGGGTGTTTGTGCAACCTGGAGTTAATGAAAATACATCTACAAACTCTGCAATTACTGAATCAATATCAGATTTCTGTTCTGCTGAAAGGTCAGAACAAATTTCAGGTTGATCACACTCAGGCAAGATGGGCTCTTCTCCATCAGAAGTTAGAGGAAAATTACTATCGCTCACTTCAGTATCTTCAAGAATACAATTCTGGACTATTTGTGGGTTCATTTCAGCATCTATCTTACTTTCCTCGTCCATAACATTAGGTTGGGAACTTGTTGCTCTCCTATGATACTTCTTAAGAAGGTTAGCATGAAGCAACTTCTGTTTTCCACCTTCATCGATAAGATAATTCACCTTATTTCGACATTCCAGAACAGTATAAGGGCCACTCCAAGACATGAGCAACTTGTTTTGATTATCAGGGAGGAGCACAAGAACTTCCTCACCTGGACTAAACTTCCTATCCTGAGATTTCAAGTCAAAATAAGATTTGAATTTAGAAGAACTAATCTCAGCATTTTGAGCTGCAATTTTAGCACACTCCTCCAGCTTGTCTTTCAATTCAATCACATACTGAAAGGAAGATCTAACATCATCTCTCATGGTTGTGTCTTCCCACAAGTCCCTTAAGACTGAAAGAGGTCCCCGGACTGTCCGTCCATAAAGTAGCTCAAAAGCAGAAAACCCAGTTCGATCGCTAGGAATCTCTCGCATAGCGAATAATGTGGGGACAAGATAACGGTGCCATTCTCGTGGTTTGTCACTACACAATTTCCTTAAGGAGGCTTTTAGTGTTGCATGAAACCTTTCCACCCTTCCATTCCCACTAGGATGATAGGGAGTTGTAAAAAGTGGCTTTACACCCAATAATTTATGCAGTTCGCCCATTAGTTGAGAAACAAATTGCCTTCCTCGATCAGACAAAATTTCCCGAGGAATACCGACCCTTGAAAAGATCACCATAAGGGCTTCAGCTACAGATATTGAATCTATCTCTTTGAGAGGCAATGCTTCTGGAAACCCAGTCGCAAAATCTATCAAAGTTAAAATATAACGGTGACCCTCAGAAGATGGAGGAGAAATCGGTCCTACCAAGTCTATGGAGACACGAGAGAAAGGCTCCGTTAAAATGGGCATGGGTTTTAATGGCACTGGTCTTACCCTACCTCTACTTGACATCCTTTGACACTTGTCGCAAGACTTACAAAAGTCTGATTTCAGCTCCCATGTTTGGCCAATAGAAATGGTCCCTAATACGCATTTCTGATTTCCGATGGGAGAAATGACCGGCTAAGGGGCTCTCATGACCTACTGCGAGAATGATGGCTCTACATTTACTGGGTACAACCAGAGAAGATTTACCAACTCTTTCACAGTGCTTTGAAGCAACACATGTACGGTACAGCAAACCATTTATTTGCTCA
>NC_091549.1:27028913-27031413 GCF_042767895.1 Penaeus vannamei
GGGGAAAAGGGTGAGGAGAGGGAAGGGAAGGGTAATATTGGAATGGTGGTAGAGAGAAGAGGAGAAATTAGGAAAATACGACAAGGGATAAGGGAAAAGAAGAATGTGGAAGGAAGGGAACAGGAAGGGATGTAATCGGGGGCAGCCAGGTACGAGGAACGAAAAGAGAAGGGAGGAAGGGCGAGAGGGGAGGGAAGGGAAAGCGAAACAAATGAGCAGCGCCCACGGCAGCGAGGGCCCCTGAGAGGTCCTGGTGGCACGGAACGGCGTCCACCCGGAAGACGCGGGCGCTGAAGTAAGGATCCTCAGGCACGCGAAGCCTTCTCTCCGCCCTCCTTCCGTCCCCAGGCAAAATGTGCACACACAGCCACACATATAAATGCGTATATTCACGCACATAGATACGTGGGCGCTTGCATATCCCCCGAGCGCAGGGAATGGGAGTCCACGTCGCCCAAACGCCCAGGCGGATAAGCGCTGCGACGCCATCCCGCCCGAAACAGCCGTCTCCAGGAACACGAGGGCGCGAAGGGCTCGTCGGGGCGCACACGCATGACGGCAGCGAAGGACAAGGCAAGGGGCAAGCGGAACGAGGGACCATGAAGCGGCGGGCGAACGAGTGCAGGACGCATTCAGGAATCGTTCAAGACTCGCTCGGGACTCGGCAACGTATTCCTCCCGGCCTTCCCGCTCGCCTCCGCGGGGGAAGCACAGCTGGCACGAATAGACGTCGGAGGAGCATTAGGAGCAGCGGCGGGGATGTCGCCCCACTGCACCGCGTCGTCTCGGGGCTTCGACACAGAGGGAAGGAGGGGGGGGGGGAGGCAGGGGCTGTTGGGAGAGCGGGGGAGGGGGAAGGATCTTGCCTGCTGCCAGACGTGAGCGTCCTTTAGGGCGTCCCATCAGGATCTGGATGTCATTTCTAGGATCTCTCTCTTGCTAAGATACGCTTTTCCGTGTCGCCAACCGTAGAGCGCGATTTCGTCTAACAATATTAAATGCTTATTAGAAACTTTCGTTGCTGCTTTTATCTTTTTCAAAGATAAAAAGGCGGTTGGACTTTTCTCTCCTTCTTTCCTCAAGTTAAAGAAAACAGCGATGTCTAAATCCCCTACCGGCTTAAATGAAATATGTTTTGTCTCAGAGTGAGACTTAAAGCTCTCGGAAATTTCGCAAAACTTTCCTTTATCATCGCATTTCGTAAATAGAAAAACAAACGAACAAAGGTTTCCACTTCCACGCTGCGGGGAAATAGACTGGCAAAATAGTATGGTTACTTTTTGGGGGCAATGCACCTACAATCCCCCCCCCCCCCCGCCCAACCCTCGAAATGTCAAGTGACAGCCAGGGAAAAATGACGGATTGGAGGACTGGGGAATCGTTCTGATATGATCCCCAGTTGAGCCGAGATAATGCTGACAAAGGGCCGCGTGACCCGAGGGCGTCAGTCACGTTTTATTTTCCGTCACTCGATTTTATCTAGTAAAAGATATTCAGTTGTATTTTGTCTCATTTCATATTATATTACTTTTTCTTTTGTTGTCATATTGTTCTTATTATTTGTATTATCATTGGGAGAGACGGTAATAACAATAGTAAAAATATCAATATGCTGTTTTTGTTATCATTATTAGCATTATTGTTCTTATTCTTATTATTGTTATTATTATTATTATCGTTTTATTAATAGTAATCATTATTACTGTTATGATCATCATCATTATAATTATCATTAATGTTATCGCTATCATTATTATTATTTTTCATTATCATTATTATTATCATGATAATTATTATGATTATTGTTATTATCATCATCATCACCATGATGATGATGATGATGATGATGATGATGATGATGATGATGATGATGATGATGATGATGATGATGATGATGATGATGATCATCATCATCATCATCATCATCATCATCATCATCATCATCACCATCATCGTCATTATCATTACTATTAGTTGTAGCAGCAGTAGTAGTAGTAGTACGAGTAGCAGTAGTAGTATCATCATTATCATTATTATATGTACATGTATATGCATACACATATCTATTTTTTTTTCTTTTATATAAGAGTGAATGAATATACATTGGAGAGTGCCAGATTCCTCATAGATAAAGTCAAACATACTCCGTTAATACATCTTAAGGCTTTTACAGACATACTTACGGATATGAGAGTAAGAAGTCTTTAAGTCTTACAGCCGGGGAGACAGAGGAAGAGAAGGGGAAAAAAACATGAAAGAGAGAGAGGGGGTGGAGGGAAAGGGAGGGAGGGAGGGAGGGAAGGAAGGAGGGAGGGAGGGAGGGAGGGAGGGAGGAGGGAGGGGAGGGAGGGAGGGAGGGAGGGAGGGAGGGAGGGAGGGAGGGAGGGAGGGAGGGAGAAAGAGAGAAAGAGAGAAGGAGAGAGAGAGGGAGAAAGAGAGAGAGAGGAGAGAGAGAGAGAGAGAGAGAGAGAGAGAGAGAGAGAGAGAGAGAGAGAGAGAG
>NC_091549.1:27048913-27053913 GCF_042767895.1 Penaeus vannamei
TGGATGACCCTGCCCATCAGGTTGTCTCTTTACGACACAACCCTACGACTCGCCATGGTGGATGCGGCTATGCGACTCCGTCAGCGTCGGTCCCTTTGATGATGATGATGATGATGATTATATATATATTTATATATATATATATATATATATATATATATATATATATATATATATATATATGCATGTATATATATATATTCACATACACACACACACACACACACACACACACACACACACACACACACACACACACACACACACATGTATATATAGATATATATATACATATATATACACATATATACATATATACACATATACATTTATATATATATATATATATATATAGATATATATATATAGATATATATATATATATTTATAAAAATATATAAATTATGTATATATATGTCCACACACATAAAGAGTAGAAGACTGCAAAGATGCAAATGCCAATTGCAAATGGCAAGAACAAGGAATGAATTACGAAAGATTATAACCGAACCCAAATGTATGAGAACTAAAGGAATGAAGTGATAAATGAGATAATTAGTCAGACCGAATGGAAGGCGGACGCAAGAAGTTAATGAACTCGAAAATGAAATAGAAATTTCAAGAGAAATAGGAGAGACAGATGAGTAGACGGCAGACGGCAGGCAAGAGCTAATTAAAGGAAACCTCAAAACTTGATGAATGGGCATGTGTAATTATCTTGTGAATTTGTGTGCATGTCTGAGAGAGAGAGAGAGAGAGAGAGAGAGAGAGAGAGAGAGAGAGAGAGAGAGAGAGAGAGAGAGAGAGAGAGAGAGAGAGAGAGAGAGAGAAGGGAGGCAAGGAGGAAGAGAGGGGGAGAGGGAGGGTGAAAGAGAAACAGAGGGAAATTCGTTCCACCGCGCGGGCGTGTAGTCCATGTTCTTGTTGCTTCCATACATTTGACACGACAACGCAGCACATCGCTTCAACTCTAGAAATAACCCTCGCTCGTAACATCTATATACGAAGTTCTGATACGGTAGTCGGGTCACCTGAGAGCCTGGGCAGTAATTCCTGAATGAAAACAAGTGACGGGGTGGAATAAGGAATTATTTTGGTTGCCAACTACAAAGATTGGCTTTGTGGTAACATTTCTCACTAGGTTCCAATCATCCTGTTTTGGCAAAGACATTTACTTTTCATTGCCATATATTGATTAAATTCTAATCATTCTGATCAATATTTCATTATAAACATATTCAATCACTACTAGCTAGAATGCACGAATCTGACAATTAAGCTGCTCTCCCATTATATTCTTGCCAAGCTGTCGTAGTGCACAGGTAGATATAATACGCTTTGGCTCCTCTCCTGGTCTGTTTACAAGTCATGCTACAGTGTTTAGTATTGTCAAGCTCGTTACATCATTTGAGAAAAATTGGAGTGCTTATAATAGTTTACATGCAATTCAGAAGAGAAGGAGAGGTATTTTTCATCTAGAGGTTGCACTTTCAGCATCGGCAGAACCTTTTGAAATTAAAGAGAACGCTTTTTTGAATTGAGAGATTGTGCCTCTTTCTCCGCCTTCTAAATGTTACCACTTCTCCATTTCCAAATGTATGCCCAGCCACAAATAAAAGGAAGTGAGGAAAGATGAAATATTTCACAGTTAGTATTTGTTTGATTGTGTCCCTGAATGTATCTGCCGAAACACAAGTGCCAATGGAAAGTGCATCGTGGTAAATAAATAATAAAATGTTGAACTGCCGATTCCAGTGCGTGTGTAATATGCTGGTACCAAATATTGACTGTTCTTAAGTAACACCCCCACCTCCCCCCAAAAAACAACGCAATATAGAAGAAAACTATAAAAATATATAAACGATTGAAATGGTACAGTCACAAAATGCATTATCAGACATTATAACATAGATATTGAACAGAACTACCAAACCCCATTTACTTCAGGCGAATACTCACCCTTTAATTAAACGGCATAGTGAAATGAATTTGGTCTTTTTAGCTAGTATTTATTTCTTTTGCCTTGGATATAATTTCACATTTATCAAAAGTACTGTTTATTTTGTAAATGAATTTCTAATACAAATACCAGTGTTGAAATACGAATTGCTGGACAGGATATAGCTATATATACTTTACCTTATTCGAATTCCATCAGTATAGATAGTGTTTGATTCCAATAAATTCGTAGAAAGAAACACCGCATTGGAGTAGGGACACGTATAGCAAATAATGATTGTGTATATACGCTGAAAGAAACAAAAAAAGATGTTGGATATTTAAAGCATGAGTGACACGTACGCGCGCGTAAATGTCATAATCTTGTCTAGCAATTCTAAGATTCAGCATCATCGTGCCTCAGCAACGAACAAGCGAACAGTAAAACAAATATGACACGAGAACATACTTATATTTCTGCCCGACAATTGGTATCATATTCCGATGTGTTCCCGATTGCCTGACAAATACAACGATTACCGAGTAGAAAACTATGGAAATTTTCGTCCGATGCCTGCGAGTATTTTATGATGCGGGATTTGGCTCCGAAAAAATGAGATTTTTACCACGTTTTTTCAAGAACTTTTGTCAGGCAACTCATGGAAATTCCTGGCAAAAGCGACGACACTTCCGGAGCCAAAACGTGAGGAACACTCCCGTGTACTTTCACACACACACACACACACACACACACACACACACACACACACACACACACACACACACACACACAAGAATACTTTCAATGTACGTCACTGCGTGCCATAAAAGAATATAAGAACCTCTGCCAATCTGTCCTGGTCAGCATATTAGGGTATGGCCCACTCTTTCCCCATCACAACATGCGTCTCAAGCAACACAAAGGCCTGTTTAGTAAGCGACTTTTACAGCATTGGTACCGTAAGACTGGAGACAACCATGTGGAAAAGGTCTGGGGAAGGCCTATGTGCAACAACAGATTTAAAAAAGAGGATGTGAAAGAATATATATATATATATATATATATATATATATATATATATATATATATATATATATATATATATATGTTGGCCTTTGTGTGCGTGTGTGTAGAAACAAGTACACACACATATAAATATGTAGGTATATATGTATACATATATATGTATGCATGTATGTATACACACACATACTCGCTCATATATATATATATATATATATATATATATATATATATATATATATATATATATATATATATATATATACATGCATGTATATATAAATATATACACATAACTGCATATATATATACACATGTACATATATATACACACATACATACATGCATATACATATGTAAAAATATATATATATATATATTATCATCATGGAGGTAACGCTAACGGGGCGCATAGCTGCATACACCCTTTGTTTCCACCTCTGAGGGTCCCTCATGGCAATGTGCCAGGCAGGGACTCATTTCGGGCTCCCCATGACAGATTTGATCAATCTGCCCAAGCCATGACTTCCTAGGTCGTCCCACATGCCTCCTCTACCCAGGGTTGTCTCAAACAGAAACAACCTAGTAGGCAGGATCATCCTGTTGGTGATCACAGATTGTACAGGTAATAGGTCCTGTGCCAGTTTCATGGTGCAACCATTGGTTGGACATGTGATTCTGCCAACAGTAGCCCATGATCCGGCACAAGGACCTATTACAAAAAGCAGTAAGATAAAACTAAGGCAAATGGGAATGTCCAGGTTTCACTACCATATAGCAAAATTGGCATTATCAGTGCCTTGAAAACACGTAGCTTGGTCCTTCTGCACAGGTACCGGCATCTCCAAATACTCGTCAAAAGAGTTCATGACCCCTGCTTCTAGACTAATCTGTCTGTCCAGTGTTATGAACTACTCTACCAAGGTATGTAAAGCTCTCTGTGACTTCAATGTCCTCACTGCAAGCAAGTCCAGGAGACCTCTAGACCCAAGGGTTTCGCTTTATTACTAAATGCATCCAGAGCCACCACTAAGATTTCCAAAGACTCAGATATAGCAACATCACCAGCAAAGTCAAGGTTTGTAAAATTGATATTGCCTAGAGTTGCTCCACAATGCCTTTGAACAATAGCTCTGCTCAGTATCCACTCCATCCTAAACTAACAGGAAAGAAGCACCCTCCCCCTCCCTCCCATTACAGCCTTTTCAGTACCAGTATACAGACTTGTTATTAGTCCAAAACTAATCCTTGTTGGAATTCCTCTCAATCTCAGGATCTCCCAGAAAGATTCCTGAATGATTGTATTGAACTCCTTGAGGTCGATGTGGCTGCAAGCAGCCCACTCCCAAACTCACGATGGCGCCATACAATGACTTGAAGCCCAAGAAATGGTCAATTGTGGACAACAGGAGTGAATCCAGATTGCTCCCACCTCTGGTGCCTCAGAAGTTGGTCTCTGATACATCTTGGAATGATCTGTGCGAGAACCTTGCTTGGATAACTAAGCAGTGTGATTCCTCGGTGGTTGCTGCAGTCCCATCAGTCCCCCTTCCCCTTCCAGAGAGGGATGACCACAACCCTCAACAAGTCAGGGGGAATGGTACCAGTCCATCAAATGGCAGCCAGGACAGCATGCAACCTCTGCACCATGGGTTCACCACCAGCCTTTAACAGTTCATCTGGGTTGCTGAAGATACCTGCTGCTTTACCCGCCCTCCTGACTTCAGTTAGGGAGGGTGGATCCTCTCTGATGGCTGGGTACGGCAAAGGAATATCGGCACAACCAGCATTTAAGTTAACTGTTGGTGGGTCAACCTGGTACAACCGCTCAAAATACTCAGACCAACGCTCCCACACCACAACAGGAACTGAGACGTTCTGGCCACTTACTAAGTGAACTACTTGGAGTTCAACTTTCTCAGGGCTTGGTATGCAGGACGAAGGTCATTAACTAAGAAATGGCCTTCTACCTCCTCTACAAGACTCCTAATAATATGGAAGAACTTCACAGCACTAATTGTTCCTGTTATCAAGTTAA
>NC_091549.1:27096994-27099494 GCF_042767895.1 Penaeus vannamei
CTATATAGTTCACTGCCGTAATATCAGATAAATTATGCATAGATATCCTAAATGATTAGTAGGTATGTTTGTTTGTATTTTCCTAAATGCCAAATAAGTTAAAAAAGCAAAGTGCACTATCTTGAACCTCTAAGAATTTAAAATAGTGCAACAATTAGATATCTCATTTCAACCACATACAGTCTCGAAAGTCTACTCAAATTCATCTTGATAGTCATTATGTTCTACTGAATAGTTCTCTGGTTTCTACTGTTATCACCACCGCAACACGCACAATGAACATAAATGCGCTGAACCATGGTTACACAGGGATATTCAGAAGAGTTGTAAGGAAGAACAGCCGTGCCTGATCAGCACCAGCACGTCTACTGGAGCAAAAGGCATGTGAGGTGCTACGGCTACTTAATTATTGCAGCATATACTTATCCATAATCAGTTGGGTGGAAATCTGCTGGATTGAAAGCACATTCCAAATAGTGACTTTTTTCTGTGCTTTTTGATTGCTTCTGTCATCGGTGAAAAATATTTATTTTTACTTAGCTTCTTTTACATTTTACTATATTTATCCATTTATCGAAGTGATATCATATTCTCTTCAAGTGGAATCCATAACAAACAACAATAAATTCAGAGACTTCACAAAGTATATTCAGAATTTGTTCTTTAAATGTTGCCCAACTTGGCACACCCCAAACGAACATGAGAAGGTAAAAGATCTCCAACAATATCACAATGTGTCTCCACATTTGCTTTGATATCTGGTACCTATTATCACCAAGTTACAACTAAAAATGAGCCAATAAAACACACATATGCGTCATCTGCAAAAACGTTGATGGTATTTTTTCCGGTCAGTCACATGAACCTGTTGAATGGTAAGTGAATCACCTTTCTCGTGTAATGTGAAGATCTGGTCTTTCTGTCAAGACCCCACATCGCAAAGTGTGCTGGTCCTGCTCCTGTAACAACTAGCTCTTTCCATTGTGTGGCACACAGTGGAAGGACAGATATTTACAGATGGTAATAAAAAGCTGGACCTTGTTTTCTGTAACTGTGGGACACACCTTTCGGTCACTATCAAATACTACGTGTGTCAGCAGTCTTGAGACAGCCTGAAATGACAATACGTTCCTTGTGAAATCTTGCACAACACCAGAACAGCATTTTCATCTTAGTATATTTCTAATTCTCTCAACGGAAGCATGGTCAAATAATGCGAAGCTTAATAACAATGTGACAAATTCATACTCAGTAACATAAACAATTTTCTTTAAAAGTTTTGAGGGAGGGACAAATTCCCCAAAGGTTCGTGACCTACAATAATTCATTTGAACTTGGAGCTTTTTCTTCATACTAGAGTCTTCTGGTGGTAAACGCATCTCACTTGACTTCTTATGAAGTGGTACTCCTGCCAATTTATGTGGGAGCACATCCTTCAGATCGCCTTTTGCAAGGATTTATCAACATTCTCTAAATCTGGGTAAATGCAGACTAAATGTTGATGAAACCAATTACATCGGGATTTAAGGGATCAATAAATGTAAGACAGGTCCTTCTTTCCGCCCATCAGTGGAATCAGTATAGATTCTGATAGGATATTCTTTGAGGCCAGCTATGATGTTTGTACATTTTTCTGTCATGGCTGGAACATTTCTATTATGTTATGCATAGCCTGAGTGCCCATCGCTTTAGTGTAGAATTTTATAAAGTGAAGCCAATTATTCTTGCAGGAATGTAACCAGAGCACATCAATGTAGACTCAATGACTGATCTGACGATATCCCGTTCCATATGCCAGGCTGGTGGCTTTTGTTATGCACGCTATCCATGAGCTTCATCAGTGAATCTGAGAGCTTACTCATACAACGCAGATAATACATGCAGTGCTTGGAAATATAACCATATCAACAAATCAAGATTTGTTATAATGACAGTGGCTTAAATAAGGAAGAATTTGCATATAAACATAAACATATTTTTATGAAATTACCATAATACTTGATTGTTGTACTTTTAATGTCCCATATGAAAACAAAAGAGGCATCTGCTGGGCATATCCAAATTATGAATGCAGACACATATTTGATGTCAATAAAGTGAAATAATCATGTATTGTCAATATTCAGTATTTCCTCGAGAATATAAGGGAAATCTAGAAAAAATACACCAAGAAGTATGATACATGATCGATTTCTAGCCCCTAAAATCATATAATATATATATATATATATATATATATATATATATATATATATATATATATATATAACTCATGTTTATATATACGTGTGTGTGTGTATGCGTGTGTGTGTGTGTGTGTGTGTGTGTGTGTGTGTGTGTGTGTGTGTGTGTGTGTGTGTGTGTGTGTGTGCATGCGTGCGTGCGTGCGTGCATTCGCGCACACACATACACATTTATGTATGATATATATATGTGTGTGTGTGTGTGTGTGTGTGTGTGTGTGTGTGTTTGCGTGTTTATATATATATATATATATATA
>NC_091549.1:27124494-27126994 GCF_042767895.1 Penaeus vannamei
GCTGACACACACAGAAGAACGCTAAATACCATTGCCAACCGTAACAAAATATTCTTTAATCAAGAGCACAAATACATCCAATTGTCATTTTTATTCTTATTTCATCAAAGTTATGAAACATATGTGTATTTGAATATTAGTATTCTATACGTTGTTGTTGTTTGTCGACGGCCTTTGTTTAATATCCTGCAAAATATGGACCTGTGGATTGCAGTTCTAAATCATTTCGCTGTTGTAAATCAAGTAGAGGAATATTAAAATCTAAAAAGCTATTTGAAACCAGATTACGCTGGTGGATATCCTAGTTTTTTTTAACTGTGTTGCTGAAAACAGATACAGCAACAAAGCTCACTTATTCAAAGAAGCATTGCTTTTTCAATTACCTTTTTACAGTTAAGTTTGCTGTATTCTCACTATCATCAATAATAGCAGCGTAAGCATTATTATCTTTATTAGAATTATCATTATTCTTTTCTTGCTATTATTGTTAATATAATTATTCTTGTTTTTAAATTGTTATTATAATTATTAACATTAACAATGATATTAGCATTATGATCATTATGATATTGCTGTTATTTTCATTATTATTATTATTATGATATTGCTGTTATTATTATTATCATCATCATTATTGTTATTATTATTATTATTATTGTTATTATTATTATTATTATTATTATTATTATTATTATTATTATTATTATTATTATTATTATTATCATTAGCATTATTATTATTATTATTATTATTATTATTATTATTATTATTATTATTATTATTATTATCATCATTATTATTATTATTACCATTACTATTATTATTATTATTGTTCTTGTTATTATTATCATTATCATTATAGTAATTATCATTATTTTCATTATTATCATTAGCAGTTCTAATAATAGAAGTAGTAGATGTCATTGTCGTAACTGTAACAGTATATAATCACTATTTATATTATTAGTGTTACTATTGTTATTATTGTTATTATCATTATTATCATTATTATCATTATTATTGTTGTTGTTATATTTATTATGGCTAAAATTATTATCATCACTTTTATCAATATCATTATTTCTTTCATTATTACTATCATTATTATTGTTGTTTCTATCATTGTCAATGTCATTGTTTTTTTCTTTACTATTTGTATTATTACAATTATTGTTATTATTATTTCTGATATTGTCATTATTATCATTACTACTACATCATCATCATCATCATCATCATCATCATCATCATCATCATCATCACCATCATCATCATCATCATCATAGTTATGATAATTATAATAATTATGATAATAACAATAGTTAATATTATTTTTTTAATTATTACTATTATTATTATCACCATTAGTATTATCATTATTACAATTATCAGTATTATCATCCTCAATGTTATTATTAGTAGTAATAGTATTAAAAACATCGACATTATATTTTTGCTATAATTTATTTCTTATCAATTTATTATCATTATTGTTCATACGTACTTATGTATATATATGTATATATATATATATATATATATATATATATATATATATATATATATATATATATATATATATATATATATATATATATATATATATGTATGTATACTTATATATGCATACATATATATATATATATATATATATATATAGATATATATATATATATATATATATATATATATATATATATATAAATATATATATATATATATATATATATATATATATATATATATATATATATATATATATATATATATATATATTTATATATTTATATATATATATATATATATATATATATATATATATATATATATATATATATATATATATATATATATGTGTGTGTGTGTGTGTGTGTGTGTGTGTGTGTGTGTGTGTGTGTGTGTGTGTGTGTGTGTGTGTGTGTGTGTGTGTGTGTGTTTCATACATGTTTATACATACATTTTTTATTCTATCTTTTTTTGCTTTCTTTCTTTCTTTTTCATATATTTGGCGTTCTGAAAAAACAACGCATATAGTGAGTGGCAGAAGACGAGGCGGGAAGGGGCCGAGGAGGCGATCCCGGCCCGTCTGTTTGAGGGAATCGCACTTGACGAGGAAAATAATCTTCGTATTTTCGGAAGAGTCTTAGAAGACTTGTCAAGAAGTTTGGGCAAGAAGGCTTTGGGTATGCGGTCCCCAAGGGCTTCGTTTTTTCCCCTTTTTTAGTGTCAGTTTATCGCATCGTTTGAGAATGATTTATTGGTGTTTTCTTCTTCTCTGTTGTATAATAAATAAGATAAGAGAGTGGAAAGTTGGAAAGAGGGAAACGTTGGAGAAAAGATAAGCTAAGGGTAAAGGAGAGAGGAGGGAAGGAAAAACTAAAAAATGAAAGAAGGAAGAGGACAGAGACTGGCAAAACAGAGAGGAAGACAGATAACGAAAGTATAAAAGGATTGATAGACGTACAGCATATACATGTGAATGTGTACGTGTATGTCTGTG
>NC_091549.1:27140657-27145657 GCF_042767895.1 Penaeus vannamei
CATATGAGGCTATTTGTAGTACATCATTGCCGGCTGCGATCAAATCTCTTTTCTTTGATCCTTTGTATTTCATTATTATCCTTACTGTTAAAATGTCATGGCCGGAATCATACTATAACTGTTACAGTAATAATATCGCTAATGACAATAAAAAATGGTGATTTAATGCTATTTAGCAATCGTACTATCTGTGATGGTAATGATGATGATGGTGATAGTAACAAGTATAATGATGATATTAAGTACAAACAGTAGTAGCAGTAACATTTACTACATTTGTCACCCATATTCTTGCCTTTCCCCTCTATCCCTTGAAGTTCTTTGCTTTCTCCTGAGAAAATCTACTTTCCTTGCTCCCTTTCTCGAAATTCTGTGATGTATAAAAGGAAGCAAATTGAAACGGTTCTTTTCATATCAAGAATGCTTTTCGTTCTGTGTGGAAAACATTTCCCCTTTCACATTTTTCTATTTTGCTGTCTCCTGTTGTTACTTTTTTCGTAATTTGTTGTCCTAAGTTTTAATGAGACATTGCATCCTTAATGGACGGAAATGATTATGAACGGAGGTTAAGGATTTATCTGCATTTATTGGCTGTTTTTTTGAGTCTTGGTTACCGGAATTACATAAAAATTTATGGCGGATTGTGGAGAAAACTAGACAACTGGCGAAGAAGTGGATCCCTATGCAAGTCTGGGATCCACCTCGGGGAACGAGTCACCGACCGATCGATCGTAGAAATGGCGCTGTTTTGGTAATTGTTTTTCCTTTTAAGAGTGTAATAGAAGAAGGTTTAGTAAACTGACTTGATAGGTGTGTTTTAGGGGTGGTGCTGTTGAATTTGTACAACAAACATAGATACAGAGATGAATATATTGATATGTTTTCGTTTATCCTTTCTTCCACTTTCATTTCTTCTCATTCATTTTTTCTTACATTTTCCTGGCGCACATTCATTTTTCTGCATGACAAAATTTAAACGGAATTCGGAATTCAGAAACTGAAAAAACCTCGTACTGAATCATTTTTATATTACCATTCTGAATTCTAATCTGCTAAGTGCTTTCACTACTGCTAACATTCCTAGTACTGATCCTGTCATTAATGTATGCATTATCGATATAAAGATAAGAGCATTAACATTAACAACAAAATTCATAATTACATTCATTACGACCGCTGTAGTCATACTTTTCATAATCACCATGACTGGTAACATTCTTTTTTATAGAAATATTACTAATGATAATAATGCTAGTGATGATATCGAGGATGATGTTTGTCATGAAAACGGTAATGGTGACAGCAATGACAATACTGTCATGAAACATATTTCCCCTATGACAATGCACAACAATAACCAGTCAAATTGCAATGCAACACAAGGATTCCGAATTCCCTGTTGGCCTGGTTCTGTACAACGAAGGAGGCCCTGCAATAACGTGTCGTCATCCATAACACGAGATTTAGCAAGCAACTTAAAGCATTGCACAGTTGCACACTCGGGGAGATAAACATCGCTCTCTGTCGCCACGTAATGTATGTCTGTTCTCTTCGCCTCTAATGGTAGATAGGACTCGGCTTATGCTACTCATTTGTCTTTCTTTATTTTTTATTATTTTTTGTTTTATTTTTGCCGGGGAGGGGAATGGGGGGAGGGGGCTCCTTGTGACTTTTTGTGTCTAGAAGTAATTTTGATAAATCTTTGTGGCTTGCGAGATGTTGAGGGCGTGGTTGCAAGGGAAGAAGAAAGCGTTCCTTTGCTTTCTTTCTTAGGTATAGATAAGTTTGTGTGTATATATACTGATGAACTTACGTCCATATTTAAACAAATATATATGCAATATCATCCCCACCCCTCTCTATCACTCCCCTTCCTCTCATATTTCTAAATTGGTAATGAAAAGAATATATATATATATATATATATATATATATATATATATATATATATATATATATATATGTGTGTGTGTGTGTGTGTGTGTGTGTGTGTGTGTGTGTGTGTGTGTGTGTGTGTGTGTATGTATGTATGTATGTATGTATGTATGTATGTATATATATATATATATATATATATTTTACATATATATATATATATATATATATATTTATTTATTATATATATATATGTATATATATATATATATATATATATATATATATATATATATATATATATATATATATATATATATATATATATATATATATAAGCATCTACAGAAATGGAGAAAAATAATTGGATGAATAAATGAACATAGACTAAAAGAGTAAAAAAAAAAAAAAAAAAACAGAAATGACCACTGAAATAGACGGAGTCAAGGGAAGACTAAAAACGTTTCCTTTTCATCCCGAAATAAGGCAATAATAAATAAAATTAAAAGCAGAGGAGAAAAAATGTTTTTGCAATAAACTCGACACAGCAGCATTGTTCACCACAGACTAAGTCAAGTAACGAGAGGGCTATGAATCTGTTTTCTTCTTCTTCTTCTTCTTCTTCTTCTTCTTCTTCTTCTTGAATTAACACAAAATAAGCTAAGCAGCCTTCAAGAACGAAGTCCCTTTTGGTTGAGTTAGACTTGAACAGTATTTTCTTTATGTAGTAAATTAGCCTCATTCTGAATGTGCTTTATATCTGACAGTATGTTACATTCTCTTCTATTGTCTTGTGATTTATTTTATACTTCATGTTGCAGCATCTCTGCTTCTCTCTTCTGTTTTATTAATTTTTTCTGTTTTAGAATACCATCCTTCATATGTTACAATGTTTATATATCGTATATTCTTTCTATTTATCACTCTATATTCATCTAAATGATCCTCTATCTATATATATGTGTGTGTGTGTGTGTGTGTGTGTGTGTGTGTGTGTGTGTGTGTGTGTGTGTGTGTGTGTGTGTGTGTGTGTGTGTGTGTGTGTGTGTGTGTGCGTGTGCGTGTGCGTGTGCGTGTGTGTGTGTGTGAGAATGTGAGTGTGTGCGTAATGTGTGTGTGTGTGTCCTTAACAAACATCACAATTCCCTCATTTCGTATTAATTGCTTCACATCTATATCTCTTCTTCCCTTCCTCTTTCATCGCAATTACTGCAGCTGTGCCGTTCTTCCCTCTGTTTATGAAGTATCAGGAAACTCTACAGTCTCTTGAGTCTTTTTCGCCCAGGCTCAGAAATCTATTTGGGGAAAGTTTCGTGAAGCTTTCATTTCCTCGCTTCATCATGACCCTTTCGTTCGGGCTTTTTTGCTGGTGGTGGCGTGCCTTTGTTTGTTTTTGTTGCGTCTGTGTGGAGGAGAGTTGTAGGGGAGGTGTTTGTTTGGGTGTTCTGAAAGGAGAGGGTGTTTGTGTGTTTATTTTTGTCGGGCTGGAGGCATCTGGAATGACATATATGAGTTTGTAATAGCGAATCTGTGTAAAAGTGCTTGTGTACGTTTATACGCCTGCGCACATGTAACGTAAACTAAAAGAAATTTCCCCCCGAAGTCAATCAAGATTATATGTCTTACAAACCATTATCCTTAAAGAAAAGAGAACCTCTGCGGCATCCGAGGAGGTCACTCTCCTGTCCCTTCCCCTCCTATCCCCTTACGGCCTCCACCCACCATCCCACCCTACCCCCATCCACACCAGGCCACCCAACCACCGCCTCCTGCTCCTAAGAGTCTGTGGCCTTTCGCTAAACTCATATTGTAAAACAGACTGCCAACTTCTTCGAGTCTTCCTCTTCTTCTCTCCCTCTCTTTCTCCCTCTTACGCACGCACACATTCACACGCACACACACTCACACACGTACACACGCACCGGCCGCAGCGGGAATTAAGTACGACAGAAGCATTTTATATCCGACACTGTTTTTAAGCGGCGAGAGGCCCCGGTGCCCTCATAGCGGCTACATTGCTTGTTTAGTGTCTTCGGGAGAAAAACGTCTCCGAATTCTCTCTTTTCTTCCCAGAGATTGTGGGAACGGGGCCCGGCAAGTGTCCATTAGCTAACACCATCTGGCAGGGGACTCGCTGTAATCGCCCTCATCAGTTTTAGTTACAAGATCCTGTTGGTTTTTGGGGTGGCGACTCCCCCTCGGTGCACCCCCCTCCCCATTTCCCCTCACTTTCCCCCTCGCTCGCGCTCGTCCCTCTTGCCTTCCTGTCTCCATCTTTCACGGTACACCTTCTGTTCCACGAAGCTTCCTCCGTCTTTCGTCCTCCTTTCCCCTTTTCGCCTTGAATTCCTACCCTCCCCCCCCCCCCCGACACACACTATCCCAGCTTCTCCTTCCCACTTCCCCCTTCTTCTCCCTTCACTTGCCTTTCCTCCCACCTTCTCGATTTCTACTTACTGTTCCTGTATCTTCTCCTATCCAACACCGCCACCTCCTTCTCAATCTCCTCGTCCTTTCTTTCCTTCCCCCCGTGTCTCCAATCTCTCTATATGCCTAGTTATATCCCCTGCTCTGCCCCTCTTCGTTCCTACATGCCGCCCCCTTCTCCTCCTCCTACTCTGTTTCCTTCCTGTATTATCACTCTTCTCCAACTCTTCCTACTCCCCTCTTCTCTTCTTCATCTTTCTGCTCCTCTTCAACCTACTCTCCCTCCTGCTCCTCGCCTCCTTTCTACCACTTTCCTCGTTCCTCTCTTCTACTTTCTTGTTCACCTCTCACACCGCCCCTCCCACCCTCCCCCTAACCCTCCCCCATCTCTCCCTTTTACTAAACATTCTTAATTAGAAAGCAACTAAAGAACTAACAAAGTCATAAAAACGCTTCTAACATTAATGAAGATCATTTCCCATATTCCTTTGATAACCGTTCTTTTATTGGATAATGAGAATGATAAAGAGATATATTAGTTAAGCAGTGCAAAATATGTCATGAATCGAAAATTAGTATATATAGAGATAGATAAATAGGTAGCTACAATATATGTATATATATACATATGCATATCTACATATGTATGCATGTGTGTGTGTGTGTGTGTGTGTGTGTGTGTGTGTGTGTGTGTGTGT
>NC_091549.1:27158157-27160657 GCF_042767895.1 Penaeus vannamei
AATGGATTGGTATCCGCCATAGCCTGGTGTCAGTCATCTCTTTAAGGAGCTTTTGGGTGTGGGTGTGAGTGCCCACAGGTATGGCTGGTGTGCTGGAGATCGCCGGGAAGAGCCGGGGCGGCTCACCCGTCGGCTAAGGCCTGGGTAGGCCTAGTTGCTGCTGGCTATGTCTTGCTCGGCTGGAGGATCGTGAGTGATGAACTCGGCCCGGGTGCGGGAGCTTAAGTGGGTCTGAGCTGTGCCAGCCACCCGGGAACGAGGGGAGCCTGTGGTCCAATGGGCGAGCCGTGAGGTGTCCGTGGTCAACCAATCAGGTCTCGGTATGTGTCGTCGAGAAGCTGCTGATGGTGAGGGCGAGAGGACAGGCTGTGGACCTGGACCCAACCTGGGGGAAGTATGCTGCGCTGCAGGTTGCGGGGGTCGGCTACAGTGGGAAACGACCCGGGCTGGAGACGGAATCTGAGGGAAAGTCTGAAGCCCGTAGGTGCTTCCCCCATTTCAAGGTACCCAAAAACTTGAAGGCTTTGACATTGGCAACACTTGGAAGAATATGTACGTTCCTCAATCAACGAGGATCTATACATGTCAGATACCATCATTACTGGGGCTTCTGAGGCTGGAGACAAATCTGATGTAAGTGACTCAGAGTAACCATCATGGCACACAATCTAAGCATATTACAGTGGAATATATGTAGCTATAACAGAAAAAGTTCCTTTCTCCAATCAATAATGCGAGCAAGGCGCATTGACATCGGCGTGCCCCAGAAGACATTAACAATAGACACTGTTCGCTTCTCAGGATATCATGTCTTCAGCTTTCCAAACCTGGATGGCACTGGAAGCTTGATGACTCTGGACAAAGCAATAATCCCATGCTCTTTAATAGCTGGCCCACTGCACTGTGGAGATGGCATGGAATCTCTTTCTGTTGTAATCCACCTGCCAGGAGGCCCCTCAAACTGTACATTACGTACAGCAAACCACTGTGTGACAGATTACATTTAAACCAGGTCTGTGCTACTGCAGCAAAAGACCGAGTGATCATAGGGGGGAGACCTCAATGCACATCTGTCTATGCTGGATCCCTGCAGGATAAATGCAGCAGGCATTCACATAGCAGACGTGATTGACACATTCCCTGAGATCGCTCTTCTCAACACCCAAGAACCAACGCATTTGAAGAGAGGGGTCTTGGACTTTACCTCTGCCACTGCAACAATAGTGGAGAAAATTCGGTGGCGTGTCGAAGAAACCCTTACAAGTGATCACTATGGCACAGTCACTACCCACAACTCATCCCCAAATGGAAAACAGACAAGGCCAACTGGCAAGCCTTCCAGAAGGCCTTGGCCCAGGATCAGGTAGCCTCTCAGACCATCCCGAAAACTCGCCCATGGTCCAGAACTCACAAAGACGCCTGGTACTATAACAACGAGATCAAGGTCAACCACAGAGTTATGCGCAGAAAACTCCCGACGACAAAAAATTCCCCACAACTAAGCCCTCTTAAGGGAAGTTGTTGGGAACGCCAAGGAAACTGCCAACAGTGTTAGGCAGGAAAAGTAGCTGGAATGGTGCCAGTCCTTTAGCCACCAGAACAACCTCTCACAGCTGTGAAGAAGGGTCAGGCGAGCTACCAGCCGCCAAGCCTTGAGAAGCATGCATCAAGACCCCCAATCAGAGGCACACAAGCTGGTGCTCGAGTTGTCAGCCAGAACTACCTATACCTTGAGGCCACACACTCACTGTTAAAAAGCAGATTCATTACCTGCTTGAACCAACCATACAAAGACTGTCATGAAAGTAATGACTGGGAGACACATAGGAGCGGGATACAAAGTAATAAGAGCATTCTATGTACATGCTCTCTGGCTTACTATGGACTATGGTTCTGCAGCTCTCATTGCTTACAGTGCACCATAAAAATAAAAATTGGAAATTGTCCAAAACGAAGCAGCCAGGATCATTCTGGGTGCCCGCAGATGGATAAAGGTCCTCAACATCCTCATTGAGGTTAACCTGCCGTCCCTGGACACCCGGATCAATCTAATGGCAGCGCAGTTATTTCCAAGGTCATACAGGCACTCCGGAATTCGTACATGAGACAGAGTATTCAGATGACTACAGCAAGACTATCAGCTATTTGCCGACAACCCCTGGCTCACACATGCAGCCAGAGTGTTAATACCCTTTCCGCTTGAACAGCAACTGCACGCCAATGGCATGGACTTTCCCCACCCTGACTATAAAGAACTCTATAGAGAACCTCTACTGTAGGCAAACACCTTAATCAAGGAGAAAAGATCAATACATTATGCCTAGCCTAAAGGCACAAGTATAAAGGGTCATTGCTCAAATAACTTCTAGTAGAACTTACTTGATATACTGATCTGTGGATCCCATGTACCACACTGCAGAGGTGCCAACTTCGCAGCAAGGGATGCCACAAAATCCATCAGGGTCACTGAAAATACCTCATCGTTCCAAGCTGAAACAGT
>NC_091549.1:27188411-27190911 GCF_042767895.1 Penaeus vannamei
ACCGTAACGATTTTTTTTACATTCTAGGTACGCTACGGCTCAAAAATATGTGCTAATATGAATATTTAAGTTAGGCATCGAAGTGAATTACTTGGATAAGGAAAAGCTCAACCGTTTTTGAAATACTACTACTTGTTATACAATCAATGACGAAGACCAGCTTGTGGCAGTAATGTAAAAATCACTTCCTGACAGAACAGTATAACAAAGACGATAATAGTAATGACAACAATGATAATCATATGTATTAGAAGGATCATAAATGTAATGGGATTAAACAGATGAATAAACAAACAAACGATTAAAAACATTGAGCGCTAGAAATAAAATCAGGCAGGCATATTAAACCTGTCCATTAGCAGCCTTCACAATTAGGGTGCTGCCTAATGTGCCAAGTCGTCATAAAATAAAACAGAACAACTAATGGACTAATCCTTTTTAGGATATTGCAAAAATAATAATAATAAAGAATAAATATCCTTTATGTGATTGGGCCTCGGGAGAGCAGCTAATATAGGAGTCAATCTGTTGCATCATAATTCTGTTCCTTATGTTTGTTTTTATTTCTATCTTTTATTGCGTAATTCAGCTTAATGATTATCAAACCAACATTAGTAATAATGATGATGATATCAATAATGATGATAGCTACAACAACAACAATGATAATGATAATAACAACAGCAATGATAACAATGATGATAGGAATATTGATGATTCTAATGAAATAATGAAGCTAACGATCTTGTTGATTATTATTTTTATAACATTAGTAACAGTAATGATAATGATGATAACACTGATAAGAATAATATTATTCATAATGATGATAAGTATAAAATGATAGCAGTTATGATGACTATGATTACAGAAATAGTGATAAAACTATTGATAAGGATAGGAAAATGATAATAATAATTAATAGTAATGATGAAAATAATGAGAATAATTTTAATAATAATAGTACTGATAATAATGATAATATTGATAATAATGATAATGATAATGATAACATGATTTTCGTTGTAATGATAATGATGATAGCGACAATTTTCAAAATAATAATAATAATGATAATGATCATTTTAGCATGAATGCTACACATAATGATACTAATGATTACGATAAAAATAATAGTGATAATAATAATATATATAATAATTATATTTATAATGATAATGATATTTATAATGATAAGGATAATGATATTTATAATAATAAGGATAATGATAAAAATTATAACAGTGATAATGATAATAATGATACTAAGAAGAAGAAGAAGAGTTGTAACAACAAAAAGATAATAAAGAATGATAAAATAATGATGATAAAGATAATGATAATAATAAAAGTAATGATGATGTTTATGATAATGAAAATGATAACAATAACAACTAAAATTAACAAAAACAACAACAGTAATAACAGTGATAATGATGATAATGACTATAATGATGATAATGGTAGTAAAAATAATAATGATATTAATGATAATAACAACAAGAACAATAATGATAATAATAATTATGATAATAGTAATGATAATAATGATGGCAATAATAAAGATAATGATAATAATAATAATAGTAATAACAACAATGATAAAACTAATAACAACAAAAGCAATGACAACAGTCACTAAAATACGAACGACATCAACTAAGATGAAAAATAGCAATGATAATAATAAGATTATAACCATGACAAGAAAAAATGTCTGGAATTAGCTGTAATGTCAATTCCTTGATATTGTTTTTCTACCATGGATAAAATAACATGTAGTTGTATGGCACTAGACATGTAATATTCATGTACATTGTTATGGTAATTTAGAATAAAGATCTAATATTTTCTGCTAGATTAATCTTCTTTTCCGCATATGAAATTGCTATTGTGCGCGTGACTTAAACTGAATATGCAGTAGAGATTGATGGTAATAGTAATGTCAGTAATAATGATAATGAAAATAATGACGATGGTAGTGACAAATAATCAGTAATAATTGATAATAACGGTAATAACAGTAATAAAAAAAATATTACGATAACAGACAGCAATTGCAAAATATAACTGAGTATAAGCATACAATATCATAAACTCATAACTCAATCTCTTAAGACGATAATCTGGAAAAGGGAAGCAAGGACAAAGGAAAGGTTGAGTAGACGAAGAGAATGCGAGATAACGTAACCAGGAGGAAACTAAAAACAAAGAGGCAGATGGAAAAATAGAGAGTGAGAGCGATATATCAAAGAGAGAGCGAGAGAGAGGGAGAGAGGGAGAGAGAGAGAGAGGGAGAGAGAGAGAGAGAGAGGGAGAGAGAGAGAGAGAGGGAGGGAGAGAGAGAGAGAGAGGGGGGGGGGGGGGAAGAGAAAGGAAGAGAAAGAGGGAATTATCATAGAATATTGTGTTACTGATATAGTTATCATTCTTATAATTATCATTGTTATCAATATTATTACTATAATTATCATTATCATTATCGCTATCACTGCTATCA
>NC_091549.1:27233411-27245911 GCF_042767895.1 Penaeus vannamei
TATAGTTTGCGTCACAGAGATTGGCTGTCAATACTTTCCTGTTTAGCATATAATTTCATCATCTGAAATTCAAACGTTCAAGTTATAATTAAGGATAACACTCACCAGTACGTTCTTTGTGATTTATTTTCGTAAATGGAAAATAACCTTTTCGCAAACACACAAAACACACACATAGATAATATAAAAAGGAAATTCGCAGTTGGCGCTGCTAAATATTAGGCCTTGGTAGTGTCACCTGCTGGAAAAATCTTTTATAGATAGATAGATTTTAAAGCATTTTGAAAGATGTTTTTGCTCTCTGTTTTCATTTTTAAATCTATCCTTCCTATACTTTTATTTAATTTTATATATCATATTCCCAGTAGAAAAGCACACACACACACACACACACACACACACACACACACACACACACACACACACACACACACACACACATATATATATATATATATATATATATATATATATATATATATATATATATATATATATACATATATACAGTATATTTGTGTGTGAGTGAGTGTGTGTGTGTGTGTGTGCATCTACCCGAGTAAAGATGGAGGAAGAGGAAAAGCCAAAAGGACGAAACAGGCACAGCAAACAAGCGAGAGCGAATGACATCCCACGCCCCCCCCCCCCCCATCCCCCCCTAACCCTCAGTCCCTGAACCATTTCCAGCGGGAAGAGTCTACTGTACACATCTCGCCCTCTTCCTCTCGTCTGTAGCTCCTCGCCGAGGACTCCCCCTCCAGTTTATGAATAATGATTATCACCTCCCGCGGGAAATTAAGACCAGAGGCGGCTAAATGAAATCGCGACGGTAGCAGTTTATTGTACGAACTAGTTCTTTTCTCATCCCGCTCTCACTTTCCCCCTTCCTTCACCTCTCTCCCACTCCCTTGCTCATTTTTTTTACCCCTCTCCCCTCCTTTTCCCTGAATCCCACCTCTTCTCCTTCCCTCCTCCTTCCTATCAGCTCCTTCCCTCATCTCCGCTCCCCCCCTGCCCTACCCTTCCCCTTCCCCACCACATCCCCTTCCGCACCCCCTCTCTCATACCTCCTTCGGTATTCTAAGCAAGTGAAGTAGAATAGACGAGGCTTTTAGAGGCAATGACGGAGGGTGAGGTGGGATGAGGTTGAGGTCTGCGAGGGGGATAATGATGCGTCTCGAGGCGGTGCTTCGGAACACGTCTTGTTTTCGCGTCGAAGGGAAACGACGGTGATTAGAAAGCAGGACATCATATAGATATTTATGGTAAACGTTTTAGTGATAGAATCTTAAAATGCGGGATAGCTGTTGTCGTCTGCCAAATTATTTTTTTCTGGGTTTGAGTAGCATGACAGCTTTTCCCTTGTATGCCTTGTATATGGTTCTGAAAAGCTCTAATAAAATCAGCAATTGAACACTAGGGCTGATCCCTTAAGGTATTTTTTTTTTTTAGGATCAACTCCTCAAAACTGGCCCAGTTTAATCTCTCTATCAAATAAAAATCTTTCTACAGTGCCCCACCCCCATTCGCACCACATCAATACAATAATAGAAGGCAAAATCTAAGAAATTATTTGAAAATGAAGGGAGAAGATGCTGCGCCATCAAATCTGCTAGCAAATGACCAGAAAATCATCTGTAAAGTAATTACTTTTCTAAAATAGACAAAACCTTATGGCCTTTTCCAGGTTCGAGAATGAATAGGATCTAGTGGCTTAATGACCCTTGCTGGCTGTGTTAATCATGGTCCTGTGCCGTTGGTCGATAGCTCATAAACTCAACAAGCAAGCAATGACTGCGGGGACAATCTGCTTGTTATGTCCCCAAACGGAATTTGATGGAGATCGCTTCTCTTGGAAGCAGCAGCGTTTTGTAGTCGGTCGGGAGAATTGTTCAGGTTGGCTGTAGTGTTCGCCAATAACAGGTGGACTGCAGAAGTAGAAGGGCACAGGCGATTACACTCACAGGCTGAGCTCAATAGTCGCATTTTTACATTTTGATAGATGTGAAATCAAAGCTGGATTTCATATGGTTTCCCTGATTAAATTTTTCTCTAATCTAAACCTGGAATGTGTTTCAGACCCCCGAGGCGAACTATTTTATGCAAAAGATTCTACTGCAATATACATACCTTCTCCATAACTACTCTCTCTCTCTCTCTCTCTCTCTCTCTCTCTCTCTCTCTCTCTCTCTCTCTCTCTCTCTCTCTCTCTCTCTCTCTCTCTCTCTCTCTCTCTCCTCCTCCTCCTCTTCCTCTCCCTCACTCTTGGCTCCACTCTCTCCCTCCCTCTCTCTCTCTCTCTCTCTCTCTCTCTCTCTCTCTCTCTCTCTCTCTCTCTCTCTCTCTCTCTCTCTCTCTCTCTCTCTCTCTCTCTCTCTTCCTCTCCCTCTCTCGCTGCTTCTCCTTGCCCCCCCCCCCCTGTCTCTCTCTCTTTTTTTCTCTTTCTCTCCTCCTCCTCCTCCTCTTTCTCTCTCTCTCTCTCTCCTCCTCTTCCTCGCTCTCTCTCTCATCTTCCTCTCCCTCACTCTCGGCTCCCCCCCCCCCCTCTCTCTCTCTCTCTCTCTCTCTCTCTCTCTCTCTCTCTCTCTCTCTCTCTCTCTCTCTCTCTCTCTCTTTCTCTCTCTTCCTTCTTTCTTTCCTTCCTTCTTTCCTTCCTTCCTTCCTTCCTTCCTTCCTTCCTTCTTTCCTTCCTTCCTTCCTTCCTTCCTTCCTTCCTTCCTTCCTTCCTTCCTTCCTTCCTTCCTTCCTTCCTTCCCTCCCTCCCTCCCTCCCTCCCTCCCTCTCTCCCTCTCTCTCACACACACTCATTCTTCTTCTCTATCTATCTATTTCTTCCTTTCCTCATCCCCACCTCCCTCTCTCTTTCTCTACCTTTTAGAAATAGGAAACTAGGTAGGGGGAAGGCTTTACTTTTACTCGTGACTAAGAAATTTCGCTGCAGCGGTAAAAAATACTATTGGTATTTTATCTGTACACCTAAAGATCCTTTGGACGCAAAGCATGAATAGATTCAAAAGATAGATATAAAAAGATAATGGAAAAAGAAGAGAAAATGAAATTGAAAAAGATAGTTTTTTTTTTGTTATATATATATATATATATATATATATATATATATATATATATATATATATATTTTGTCACTTTGTCAGGTTCATGTTAGAACATTACGAGCATGGCCGCTGCTACCCGTTCTCCCCCACCCTTCCTATCCAGTAACGACCCATTTGCCCAAAATCCTACAAACTGATATGAGTAATCCATTTGCCTTTGATTAAACGATTAATGATAGTAACTAAAAATGAAACCAACATGTGTAAGTGTGCGATAGTTTAATGCTCGTACTGATATCTTTCAAGTAGCTTTCCTCATAAAACAGTATTATTGAGTCTCTGAAATTCAGTTGACATTTCTATCGGCACGAATGAATATGTATACATAAGACTGGCTCACACACACACACTCCTTCACACACGCGCGCGCACACACACAGAGAAGAAAAGAAAAAAGAGATAGATGTAGTGAGAGAGAGAGAGATACAGAGAGAGAGGAAGAGAGAGAGAGAGAGAGAGAGAAGAAAGATTAGGGTAGAAAAGAGAAGAACAAAGAAAAGAAGAAAAGAGAAAGATAAAGAGAAAAGAAAGCCATGCAGACACATCAAGAAAAAGGAAGAAAAGCGCGCGCACGCGAGAGCCGTACCACGGAAAGCCAGCAGCCGACCCCCCCCCCCACAACGCCGGGGGGGGGGGGGGGCAATGCATCTTCCGTTGTATATCATCCGAGCCGAGATTATGCTATCACCAGGGTGCTTGCGGCGGCTTTACGTCAGCGAACGACCGCATTTCGGCAGCAGGAGGTGAGAAGTATGTGCGGAGAAGGAAAAGATGTAATCATATACCTCGGTGTAAAAACATCCTTTTGTATATTATGATACATGATATACATGATTTTTCTCCCTCGTCCCTCTTTCCCCTCCTGTTCTGTGCGCTGTTTCCCTCTTTAAGCTGATACAACACGGAAATGATCTCTCTTCGGGGATCTACTGACTCTCGCTCAGGCCCTTTCCTTAATGAATTCCTTCTCTGGTCTGCGTCGGAGGATGCTTTATGGAGGCGAAGACAGGTGTGTAGGTATTTCCATATCCAGGCTTGTACTAAAACGGTGTCGTATTTGCGAATAGTATGTGCAATCTGTTTCAAAGTCTTTTTCTTTTTACATCTTTTCCTATGCTCCATTTATTCATACGTTTTATTTGTGTGTGTGAAATCGGTTAGCAAGTAGCATTTGGCATGCACAACAGACTGTTTATTATCCTCGTATTTTATGCATGGCATCCACCAGAGGGTGCTTCTCAACATATGGAAATACAGTGTGCCTATGGACGTTTCACTTATCTTCCCATTTTGACAGATTTCATATGCTGATTCATGCAATGTACTTTTTCCGTTTTAACAAAAATGCTACATTTTACTTTCATTCGAATTTGTCACCCCTGATACACACACACGCGCGCGCGCGCAGGTAAAAGTACTTACGCAATTAAAGCAACATTCCCAGCCACCCGCGGCCAAACGGTCACTTCCTCTTGAAGTGGCGTGGGTTGTCTTGTAAGCTCATTACTCCCTTACGAGGTGTGCCATCGCTGCTGATGAGTGCCATTCGTTTTCCCTTGTGGCCAATTCCCTGTCAGCGCCTGCCATAGGTAAGGCATTTTGGCAGAAAGGGGGTGGAGAGGCAGGGAAGGTAGAGAATCGAGAACAAAAGAAAGATGAATGGAGAGGTGGCAGGAAGGAAGGAAGGATGGAAGGAAGGAGGGGAGAATTGCCTATAGGCCTATATTCGCACAAGCATATATCTTATGGGCATTGATACACACAGCAGTTCATCATAAAGAATCACATCCGCATATACGCAAAAATTGCTTTACACTTATTGAAACTACAGCAAATGAAAGAGTTTGATATATTCATATATAAAGAAAGTTCAAACTGATTGAGCCGCTTTCACCAAGCATTCCCCGGCCCGAGACGCACTGCGGGAGAGCCTCGTCTACCGGCGACTGTCTCCCGGCTTGAAGCGTAATCCCTCCAGGTGATCAGGGGCGGTAATCAATGCCTGCAGTTGGTGTCTTCGTCAGCCCCGTCATTACTCTGTAGTCTGTTTGGCTTTATCGTTCTCTTGCAGTCGAAAGCGTGACTCGGGGACATACGGCCGCAGCGCTGTCTGTCTATTGCTGGGAAATTATGACGAAGTGCTGGCCATGGGAAGGGAGGGCGGAGAAGTAGGGGGCGGCCGGTGATATAGAAACTGCAATATATGCGCGTGTGTGTGTTTGTGAATGCTCGTGGGTGGGTGGGTGGCTGTGGGCGTGTGTAAGTTGTGGGTGAGATCATGCTTACAAGTATATTCATATGCGTTTATCAAGACACGCCCATTTCCTTGACGGTCAGCCGTGGAAGTGTTTATCTGGCTATCCAATAAACACAAAAGAGCAAATAAACGATATTGTCAGCATTGTCTCTCGGTCTCCTTCCGCGTGGGGTTGCAATATCAGCTGCAAACGTTGATGGGATCCTCGTCGTTCCGCTCAAGTGATAGCCAAAGACGATGAAGGCGAAGTGAGCAATTTGCGTAAAATCACCTCGAGATGACGGTAAAGAAGTTAGGAGAACTATTGGTAGACAGAGAAGGGGTCAGAAGGAAGGAAAGGGAGGGGACTATAGTGGGTTGGGGGTCGCTTCGGCAGGAAGGGAAGGGAGAGGGGATAGATAGCAAATTGGGGGGGGGGGCGGTTTGGTAGGTAGAGAGGCTCATTAGTAGATAGGGGCGTGCAGATATGTAAGGTCTATATAAATACTTTTATAGACCTTGTTAGTGAGTGGGTCGCGGATGGGAGACGGACGTGATTTTGGGGTTGTCGTCTTGCAAAAGAAGGAGGGGTAATGCATCGGAATGGACAGAGGATAGGGTGAGGAGAGGAGGAACTGATGATTAAAGTAATGATGGTGATGGTGATGATAATGATAATAGCACTGATAGGTAGCATAATGTTAATGATGATAACAATAATCATGATTATACTAACATTAATAATGATGGTGATAATGATACTATTACTACTACTATTACTATTACTTCTTGCTACTACCACTACTACTAACGATAATAAAGATAATAATGATAGTAATAGAAATAATAATAATAATGATAATGATAATAATAATAATAATGATAATAATAATAATAACAATAATAATGATAGTTATAATAATGATAATCATGATGATGATGATGATGATAATGATAATGATAATGATAATGATAATAATAACAATAACAATGAAAATAACAATAACAATGATAATATTAATAATAATAATAATAATAATAATAATAATAATAATAATAATAATAATAATAATAACAGTAGTAATAATAACAATGATAATAATAATAATAATATTGATAATGATCATGATACTAATAACAATAATAATAATAACAACAACAATAATAATAATAATGATAATAATAATAATAATAATAATAATAATAATAATAATAATAATAATAATAATGAAGATTATCGTCATGAGTATCAGTATCATTATTATTATAATATTATTATCATTATCATCATTATTATCATGGTGTTGTTACTATCATTATTTTCAGTATTATCGTTATTATGGACGGCGGTGGTATGGGTCAAGAAAAGTTGGATGATTATCATAAATAGATTTAGCTGATCATGTCAGCGGCCCCGACTGGAAAATGGCAAACAGCGATTCCATAAAAAAACTAATTTAACATCGTTAACGTTCTTTATTATTAAAATATCACACTTTCGTAAACTACAGATCAACGGCCACTTTGTTGAAGCTGTTCGACCCAACGAATATTCATGATGCATACCTGCATATACACAGAAATATATAAATATATTTGTCTAGACACGCAAAACCGGATAGATAGATAGATAAATGTATAACTATCAGATAGATGCACAGATATGCATTAATTTATGTGCATATACACGTCCGTTTAGATGAATATCAATGCGGTCGGGCCTCGCACAGTTAAAAAAAAAGAAAGAAAGAAAGAAAAAAAAAACACTCTCGACCGTTTAGGACATTAATATAAAGCAATCCCAAGCGGCGATCTATCTCAACCAGTCAGTCAGATCGTCCGCTTCGTCCCTCCCACCTCGCTCCAGACAACCTCGGCCACGAAGCCGCTGCAGAATATTGTCCGAATATTGCATTCCGTCCGGATGATTTATCATCGGATAAGGAATCAGTACAAGCTCTCAGCTGCCAGACACATGGGTGGATATTTTTGCCTCTGGCACCGTCATGACAGGATGTTATATATATATATATATATATATATATATATATATATATATATATATATATATATATATATATATATATATAACAATTAACATATATATACACACATACTCACACACATACATTCATACATACACATACATATATACATGCGTACAAACATACACGTATTCATACATACACATACCTACTTACATACATACATACATACATACATACATGGATGCATATAGACACACACACACACACACACACACACACACACACACACACACACACACACACACATATATATATATATATATATATATATATATATATATATATATATATATGTATGTATGTATATATATGTATGTATATTTTTCCCTCTTTCCTTTTTCAGCCGGCGCCGTAAGCGAATAGCAAAGCCAAAACCAAAGCAACCCGATAACTTTGGTCAGGGATCCGAGAGCGACGAATACTTTTTCGTTGTTTACATTATTCATATATGTAGAGATTAATAGAGATAGATATGTGTGTGCAGGCAGAAAGACATATAGATACAAACATGGTTAGATGTAAATATCTACATAAACGGATAGAGGAGCCACCCCTTTATTAGAGTATTGGTATTTTTCTTCAACGACGTTGTTATTGCTGTAATATAATTACCACGCAATAATCACTTTTTGTTGCGTGTTGGCAAATGTAGTTATAGTGGTTACAAGACGCAAAAAAGTAGTATTCATTAACGAGGATATTACAGCAAATATAACTACCACTCGGATCACTACGAAGGTAATGTTTGTCTTCCTTTATAAATTCCATTTGTTATTTGTACTTCGCGAGCAAAGTAAACATGAGCGAAAACGCATTTCGAAGCCGGTCTTTCCGAATGAGTATTTGTGTTTTGCAAAGTAGATAATGAAGGAATGGTGATGCTTAATTCCCTTTCTCTAAAGTAGAAGGAACAATGGGGAGATTGAGATCGCTTAAGATTATATTTTGTATGTAGTAACACTATACTTTCTTCCTAAGCGGATACCGTTTGCAAAATGACATACATACGCATACACAAACACACATACATAACCACAGTCACACTCACACACTCTAACTAATTAACACACAAACAAATATTCACTAATTAAATTATATTGCACGTTATGCCTCTGTAAAATATGAATATATAATGAAATAATGAAATGTGATCATCAGGGAAGGATGTACTGACTTTAGTATGAAAAAGTGCCAAAGGGTTGCCGGCGAGGAGCTCTTAGACGGGAATTAAGGAGAACGATACAAGCAAAGACACCTGACCTGTTCGGCGGAGGAAGGAAGATGCATCATTAAAGACAGGGAGGAACGAGTGTCTGGTGTTATGTGTGTAGGTATATATCAGTATATACCTGCTTGCATTGTAGGTATAGATTTGCAGTCGCAAAGATAAAGTATATGTATACATACATACATACATTTATATATATATATATATATATATATATATATATGTATGTATGTATGTATGTATGTATGCAGATATATGTCATCTTTTCCGGTGGTAATTAGGGTGTCGCGCAACATGCCGGGACACCAAAAGCTGTGTCGCGGGCGTGAGGTGCCCCCACCAAGCGAGAAGTCCAGACTGGGCGAGTCCCCTCCTTTCTAGCCAGGAGCAGCACCATCTGTGGGCATCGGTGGCAGCCAGCTGCAGTTCTGCATCCCTGGAGTTTTTATTTTCGTATTTTTATGTTTTATTTGTTTTAGCTTTCTTTTAACGGCTTCCAGTTTTATTTTGGTTTCTTTTAATTAAGTAAACGTCTCTTTTATTTTCATTCATTTTATTTATTATAATAATTATATATATATATATATAGATTTTTTTTTTTCACTTTCTGAGATGATGAGCCTATGTAAAGAGTCTTCTTCGCGGCAAACTCTCTCTTGGGTGGTTAGCTTGTCCGAGTAGCAGTGTGGTTCGTGGGGCGCCCGGCCTCACCGGACGCCTCCTTCGTGTTTTCTCTGAGCTGCAAAAGAGAGAATTATTTTCATTCTTTGTAAGAGGCCAAATAGGATGTAATATATGAATTGTACATTTCTGAGAATAAACAGACTGAGTGGATCTCAGGTTTTTCTTGGAACTTTTTGGTTTTGCTTTTATCCTTGTTTTAGTTCTTTTACTTTTTGTTTTATTTTCTTTTATTTGGTTATTTATTTTACTATATTTCATAAGAAGGGGCAAATAAATGCTAATAAGATGGAAAAAAGAATAATCACACAGACAGAAGCTCATTATAATGATGATAACCAAATAACATAATTATGATCTAAAGATAAAGTAATTTGTCTTTGTTTACGCTTCAGGGTTGTGATGGATGGGTCATGCTGCAGTACACGCCTGCTATCACTTTTTTAAGCATCTACCCTGTCTGTGAATTGCACTCTGCAAGACCCGCGTTGTAGTTTACAAGGGTCTCAGCTGGGGAAAACACTTCAGCTGAATCATGATCGGAGGGGAGACAGGCAGCTAAGCTCCGCCCACTTCTGTGACGTAATGGGTAATGGGAATGACCGCCATTGATGGCTAGCTTTTTGCTGTACTGGTTATTTTTTCGACTGGTACACAGTATTTTGGAATATAATAGCCAAGATGACATTTGGTATCTTATATTGGGTTTTGCTGTAATAAATATCCAATATAAGTACTTATATGCATAAAAATAATTGGGGTAGCAGAAATGCATCTAGCAACTTGATTAATATTTATCACCAGCTGTCGCTCGAGAGACGTCGCGTTTGCCGTAACCACTGGAAAAGACGGCAATAAATTCGATTCTTTCAGCCTTCTCATTTCAATCCGTTGTTGAACATGGCCTTCCTCAGACTTTTTCCACATTGTTCCGTCTCCCTTCATCTGGTACATATGCCTTGAAACTTACTGACTCAACAGGGACCGCTTTAATGCTGCTTAAGCCAGACCCTACCACGCTGACCCAGTGTGGGTTGGTAGGGGCTTTCATAGTCGCCTTTTTATGACACGCAGTAACACACGATGGAAGTATTCTCCCTATCCACAGAGGAATACCTACAGGTAGATCGACGAAACCTGTCATGAATGACTCGAGATGGGCCTGCCTAGCGTCATGCCATGAGGGATCGTCGTAGGTGGAAACGAAGGGTGGATGTGGCTATGTAACCCCGTCGGCGTTAGCTCCTTGATGATGATGAAGATATATATTATATATATAGGTATATATGTATGTTTATGTATGTATTTACATACATATATATAGATATATATGTATATATATGTATTATATATATATATATATATTTGTATATATTTCTATATGTATATATAGAGATATATATGTATATATGCACACAAATATATGCATGTGTACACACATCCACACAAACATATATGCACATATATACATATATATGTATATATATACATATGAATATATATATATATATATATATATATATATATGTATATATGTATATGTATATATATGTATAATGTATATATATATATATATATATATATGTGTGTGTGTGTGTGTGTGTGTGTGTGTGTGTGTGTGTGTGTGTGTGTGTGTGTGCGCGCGCGTGTGCGTGTGTGTGCGTGAGTGTGTGTGTGTGTGTGTGCGAGTATGTAAGTATATATATATATATATATATATATATATATATATATATATGTGTGTGTGTGTGTGTGTGTGTGTGTGTGTGTGTGTGTGTGTGTGCACATACATGTGTATGTGTTTATATACATATGTATGTATATAGTGAATATACATACATATGTATATGTATATATGTTTATGCATGTATGTGTATATTATGTATAAACATGTGTGTGTGTGTGTGTGTGTGTATTAGTGATAGAGAGGGAGGGATATAAATATCCCTCCCTTTCATTGTGTGTGCCTTATGTTCCTTGAACTACTGAAGTTCGCGATCGTCGACTACAGTAAAGCGGATGAGAGCTGCAGGTTCTTGAACTGCGCTTCTTTTCGTCAAATGGAGAAAATATACTATCCACTATAAGCTTCATGTATGGGACTGTTACTGGAATCAATATATGTATGTTAATAGCAATAAGATATTTCCTTTATAAAACGCAGAAACGATAATTCAGGTATTAAACCTGAAGCAATTCTGGATTGAGCTTCACGGTTTCATATTTCTGCGCCGTTTGTGTCGTTTCATTTTACAACAAAATAGGTTTGATCGTTCTGTCCACAAAGCGATACAGCATATAAATACACATTTCTCTACTTGTTTGAATGTCACACACACACGTGTGTGTGTGTGTGTGTGTGTGTGTGTGTGTGTGTGTGTGTGTGTGTGTGTGTGTGTGTGTGTGGGAGTGTGTGTGTGTGTGTGTGTATTCATATATTCGACAGTGGTAACGTGTCGGCCTTTCATCCGAGGGATCGGCGGTTGCAATTGTCGCCCGGAGGTTACTGCTGTGGCGGGGCACCACGGTGGGTAAGGACTAATCTTTGTCAGCACTAGCTGACACACGTTGATCGAGTCGACCTTAGTCGGCACAGGATGGGCTCTCCTCATACTCCGGGCGAGCCTCAGCTTCGTATATGGAAAACAGCAGACTTTGGACACATGAACTAGGGTCGGCCACGGTGTTCACAGTGTTTTCATTTTCATTATTATTATCAGTTTTATTTCCCAAAAAATTAGAAAGTTTTTATTTTATTTTATATGGGTGGCAGTTATAAGGGATCATAGCCAGACCCAAGACTGCTTTTTTAGGTATAAATAGAGGGGAAACCTCTTTTGTTTGTAATAAATCTATTTTTGGTATCCATTGATTTCTATTATCTTTTAGTATTTCATTTTTTAAGGAACAACAAATCAAAAGATTATATGGAAATAAACACTAAGTAATGAAAACAGTAATGGAAAGGTTTTCTATATTAAGAAATAAGAATCCTGCATAAAATCACAGGAGATGATTATTATGGAAAATAGTTAATCTCGTTAAATGGAGAACCTTAAGCATCTCAGTCTTTAAATATAATGGGCATAAGAAATTATATATATATCTGAACTCTGATCTTTGGAAACAATCTATAACCAATATGAAAGTAATACCTAAAGATTTGCCAAATAATCCGGATCACCACCAAAATG
>NC_091549.1:27258411-27263411 GCF_042767895.1 Penaeus vannamei
CTTTTGATTCAGCGAGGCTGTCTAGGGATCCCAGGCCAGAGAAGACTAGTGTGACCCTAGCTTGGAGGAAGAAAAGGAGAACTGTGTTACTTGTTACTACAACTACCTATAAGTATTATTACCCTTATTATTGTTATTGACATTAGCATTTTTTCGGTAATTTTCTAGAATACGTCCACCAAGCGGACGTGGACGATTTTGCTATCTTGGACTCCTCTCACTGTCTACAATGCAAATATGTAGGTTTTATTGCGTGTGAACGTGGCCCCGATAGCAGGGAAGGGTATGAAAGGTTTCAGGGAAAATGCGGGGTTAAATAACATTAATAATATAACACACGTAATATAAGGATGATAATGCACATCATTACTCACAGCAAGGGACTGCGCCCCCTACGACTCCCCCTACTCCCAGGAGGAAACAAATAATCCTCCACATATTCACGGCAGGAGACAGCGTAAACGAACTAGATGCGGAGCGGACAGTACTATATAATATAGGATTTGTAAGGGACTAACTTGATTGATCGCTGCTAATGAGGGCAGGGAGGGTGCTCAGTTGAAGAAGGTGATGAAGGCGACTGGTGGCGACCTCGCACACAAAGTGCGTCTCATAGTTTGCACACCCGCTTCAAACAGCCATCGCATCAGCGACAGGTCCGTACGATACTTGTTATAAACCCATATCTCGTAGTTCTCAGAAGGGAAATTCGTATTTTCCTGTTGTGAACACGCATCTCGTGGTTTCCAGAAGACGGGAAACTCCATCATCTTACATAACCGCCACTCCCGAGCCTAGCGGCGTCCCCTCGGGAGCTGCGCTCAACCCGCCGAGGAGAGCGGGCCACCACCGCTCTGGTGTTTGTCAGGATTATACTACAATCTTCTCAGCATATATATGTATCGACTTTGTCAAAGTTTAGTATGCTGCTTCTGTGGGAATGTTCCAGTATCTCTATAATTGTGTAACGCTCTACATACGAGTTGGATTCTTTGTCTTTCAGGACGGGGGTTAGGGGGGCGGTACTGCGAGATAGGGATAACTGCAACTTTTTGGCACTTATTGTTATTTTATCTTTATTTTGAATATAATTCTTCAAGTGTGATTTTTTATGTATCAGTGACCATATTTCCTTGACGGTGGTATGCGCTGAGTGCTTCTAGTTATTATTATTACCATGTCAATGATTATTGTCCACATGATATTAGTAAATAAGGTAATAAACAAGGGTGATATCGACAAACCTCTCCTGCCCTTCATTAAATACCAAAGACACTAATTGAAACTCATTGTCCCAATCTTGAAAATAGTTTATGTATGTATGAATGCATTGTGTATGTGTGTTCGTTTGTCTGCATGTATATATATTCATCTTTGTATGCACTATGTATACACATATAAGTATGTATGCATGTATATATGTATGGTTGTATGCATGATATATATATATAGATAGATAGATAGATAGATAGATAGATAGATAGATAGATAGATAGATAGATAGATAGATAGATAGATAGATAGATAGATAGATAGATATGGATGGATGGATGGATGGATGGAATCAATCACTTTATAAAAAAAATGTGGAAACGTACTTACATCATTTCCCATAACTTGTTTTTTCTTCCATTAGTTGCAAAAAAGTAATGAGAAAATATGAAGGAGCAACAGATCATGAAATAGTAGAGATAGAGAGAGAGAGGAGGGGTGGAGGAAGAGCGCAAGCAAGAGAGAGGGAGAAGACAGTCGTTGCGGTGCTGAAAGAGAAAGAGTAAGAGCGGTCTGTGTGAAAAGCAGGCAAGTAAAGAGAGAGAGAAAAAAAATGTCCGGCCGAGTGACAATGAATGGAAGGCGAGGAGATAAGTGCTAAGAGAAAAGGGATACTGCTAATAGCAATGGGACCTGTAGGAGCTTCCATGTACTTAAAGGAATTGTGGACAGACTATATGAAGCTCTAACAAGGCCTCGGCTCAAAAAAGCGTTTATGTGTAATGTTCCGCTGTAATCCGATGTACTATGTGTGATGATAAATTTCAGTAGTAATATAACCTTCAGTATGAATACCAGTGACGACTTCCTCTGGCCACGGCAAAGGGATGCGAGTGCAGTGTTCTTCGAGGGGGAGATGAAGATCACCCAGACGGCATTGGGTCAACCAGGCTCGGGTGTCTCAGGTGCAAAGCAGCTGTTTCCTCTGGTGATTAAGACACAGGAGAACTGCGACAGGAAGGTGCACCCTTTTGTTTATTGATTACGTTGGACCTTTTTCCAGACAATCAAATGACTTTGATCCTTGAGTTTCAAGACCGCCAGTGGGAAGCAAAATGAATGAATAGATAAATAATGCAAAAAAGAGTGAAAACTGGAATACCAAGTCACCGTTTTCAATCCACGTGTCCTGAGCGGACGTCGACGCGACGTGAGAGGAACCAATAGGCTTGCCCGTCAAAGGAATCAAACAGACTGCGAATGAGAGTGAAAATAATACTAATTGTAATCATGGAAAGAAAAATAGCATAAGAATTCGATCTATGTATACGAATAAATAATAATCAATAACATTCCATATTCCTCGTTGATTCAAAACTGAGGGAAGAAAAAAAAACTCGTACATCAAAGAGATCTTTGGAAATCATATTTCTACGAAATGAGGATGGTTGGTGAATAGATAAATATTGCAGAAAATAACTGAATAGAATGCAATCAGGAGGGAATACACACACACACACACACACACACACACACACACACACACACACACACACACACACACACACACACACACACACACACACACACAGACACACACACACACACACACACACACACACACACACACACACACAGACACACACACACACACACACACACACACACACACACACACACACACACACACATATATATATATATATATATATATATATATATATATATATATATATATATATATATATATATATGTGTGTATACACACACACACACACACACACACACACACACACACACACACACACATATATATATATATATATATATATATATATATATATATATATATATATATATATATATATATATCGGTGAAGGTGAAGGAATAGTATAAAATGCAATTACACACACACACATAAATATATACATAAATATACATATATACATATGTGTGTGTGTTTGTATATATACATATGTGCGTGTGTGTGTGTGTGTGTACAAAGTCATGCATAACTTTGTTTTCAGCTTAAATAAGGCTAGTAATTTTTTCGTTATATAATGAATGATCCAAATATGTAGTATAAACATTGTGAAAATATATATGAATAAAGGAGTCTTGATATAAAAGGGTCTAGAGATCACATGAACTCTTATTATGACAGTTTAAGTAAATCCTAACTTCAAATGGGAATTTCTGATACTTGAAATTTGGCGGTGAAATCATGTAGTTACATGAGAGCACCATGTAATAAAATCAGAGCTTCTTACATGTTTAAGAATAGCGTAATAGACTTTGTTTGGTATATGGTTTCATCAGTTGCAATTTATAGAATAAACTACAATGCGGTAAATTATTATTTTTTTTTAATGGGTCAGGGGAGAGAAGAATGACACTGGTTTGACTTTTTAATTATCACTAGTTTTGGTAGTAAATACTATAAATCTATCTGTCTTGAGTAATTATATATAGGATATATGATTGTAGGAAGATGATCTAACGAGAGCTTCGGTTGTCATCTGGGTGTTCAGTTCTCCTTCTTAGCGCTGTCGGGTTGTCCGCCATTACTTTTCGTGTCTCGGGATAAATTTTTATTTTTAAGATGAATGTTTTTTTCTTATGAATATTACAGCAATTATTCATAGAGTTAGTGAGTAGCCATGGTAAGACCTGTGTAGGCAAGCGTGGGGAAGTGTAACTCAATACTCAGTGAGTAGATAGTGTTTGTGTGTTGAATCCGGAGAGAAAACCGGTTGTAGACTGAAAAAATGAAAGGAAAGTTTAAGTGTTCTATAGAAATATTTATAATGTTATTTTGCAACGTATCGGACGGAAATAGTATTACTTTTGCCTTTTATTAAATTTGTGTGAGAATGATTACTATGAAGTGAACTTGTATAAATTAAAGGAAAAGTGTGAATCTTCGACTGTTTGTGAGTGGAAAAAAGTTAAATGAAAATTAGAGATAAACAATCTGGTAAAGTTGAAGTCAATAGTATTATTCAGAGGAGGGAATAATGTGCCTTACGGTTCCTATGCTTTCTTCATAAATAATATTGTTATTGTAAATCCTTAATAAGTGTCAGTGTAGTTTTATCATTTAACAATTATCCACATAATATAAGGCCAGAAGGACCTACCATTGCTTTCGGAGAGACACTAAACCCAGTGTTTGAAACCCAAGGCATGTCAGCTATAAAATAGTCAAATTACCTTTAAGTATGAAAAGATCAAGTCAGCCATTAGTCTATAGCATTTGTCAATAAAAAATGGTTATTGGTGGTGACCTACGGAAGAAGGTGGTAAGAGGTAAGAAATTATTTGCTAGAATGTACAGAGATCTGATGGTTCTTCAGTAAATGTAATCACTAAAGTTGCTTATGCCAGCCGAAGTATGGGGCGTATATGAAAACCATGGATTTTCCTCTGACATACACACACACACACACACACACACACACACACACACACACACACACACACACACACACATATATATATATATATACATATATATATAATATATATATACATATATACATATATATATACATATATATATACATATATATATATATTGTAATGTATGTAGTGGGAGGAAGGAGGCGTCTCACCCCCCCCCACTATTATTACTTGTTGTTTGGTAGGTCGTGGCTGAGCGTTAAGGCAGTTGTAAGTAAGACAGATACTGACGTACTTTGAAGATGTTGGTCTGAAGTTAAACTTGTCGCAATTTTCTTGTCTTTATTCTGGGTAACTGGTACAAAGGGCAAGGCAGAGGCCCAGG
>NC_091549.1:27268411-27270911 GCF_042767895.1 Penaeus vannamei
CACTGTTGAAGTATCAGCAAATATCCTCAGATAGTCTCGAAGTTGAAACATTCAGTCACTCTAATAGAGCCCAAATTACAAAGAAAAAGCTATCGAAAAGTAAACTCAAGTTTGGCTGCAGTTACGAGAAATATTTGACGGTTCCCGATATATCGTTTCGGGTTTCGCTCTCATTTCCATTATCATATTTCAACAAAAAGTAAAAATAGAAGGCACAGAGTAAAGAAATTGGAAGAGGAAATATTGAAAGACTGACTGCATTGGTTACTATATAGGTTCTTTCATATACAAATATATATAAAGAGAGAGATGACTAAATATATACTTGTGTGTGTGAGAGAGAGAGAATCAGAACTGGGCAGAGGCCACTAGCAGGAAACTCATCTGCATTAAAGTAAAACTCGGGCTTTCTCACGAGGCTTTGCTTTCTTTCCTGCGGTCGTCAGCAGCGGAGGGCCGCCCGTGCCTCCGCTCGTGCGCCGCTCTGACCGATGCGTCTCGCTACATATATATATGATAATAATTATTATGATGATAATGACAGTAATGATGATGATATTGACACTAATAATAATGTTGATACTAATAAAGGCAATAATGATGATTAATAATGTGGAAGATAATAATAGCAATATTGGTAATGATTATAATAATGATATTAACAAGAACAAAGAGCCTTGCGGTGTTGAGTTCACAACGAATAGAGGGGAAGAAATATGAAAGGCAGACATGGAAAAACTAGAAAAATTAGTGAGTGTGTAAGGCAAAATGAAAACCCTCTCTTCATGAGATCTTTGACTTGTATGAAAGGTAGACAATTGAAGAGAAAAAAATGAAAGCAGAAATGTGAAAGCTTGGGACATACACAGAGGTAAAAATGAATATATGTAAGAAAAGCACATGGTACAGTGCTCCTCTAAGATACGGAATTTGGAGCACAAATACATATAAACATACAGACCGAGAGGCCCTTAAGGCCTGTGCAGGGAGGATGTCGCCATTTGTCTTCTGACAAAGACAATTAGGTTGTAGTCCTCGACCACGTCTCCTACCTGTAGAATGTCGCTCCCTCCTATGTCTCCCTAACAAGCGACCCGTGAGAACGCACATCCACAATCCTGCACCGTCGCCTGTTTAGCAGTCTGTTTTCTGGAGGCGAATCTATACCAGAAGTTCAAGGTGAGCAGTTCTCGTCTCTCATTTCTATGGGCTACCTAAAACCCATCTAGCAGCCTGGCTAGCGAAGCCTCTCACTCTCCTCCTTAGCAACTTAGCCACTCTCAGGACTTCCACTCCTGTGTCAGGGGTGTCTCGCCGGAAACCATGATGAATTTGGATGTCAACTCCCTGTTCACTAAGGCCCCGCTTCACAACGTCTTCGCTTTCCTTCCGAGGAAACTCCCCACCAAGGATGCTCGTCTCCCTCTACCCACCGGCGTCTTTCTCCAGCTGATTCATCTATGTGTGGAGTCTAATTTTTCTTCATTTGAGGGTTGCTTTTACTCTCAGGAGCTCGGTGTTGGCAGGATTTCTTCGAGTCAGAGTTTCTACCTTCTATCTCCCATCGTCCTTCGATTTGGCTGAGGTATGTCGATAACGTCTGTGCTCTCTGGCCTTGTGACCCTGCCCTGTTCTCGGATTTCCTTTCGTTTCAAGGTGGAATAGGAGGTTGACAACAAGCTCCCATTCTTGGACACCTTAGTTCATCACTCTGCTGACCACGCTTCCTTCTCCATAAACAGGAAATATATGCACAGAGGTATGTATATACACTTCTCGTACTATCTACTCCATGTGAAGAGAGGTGTTGCCACCTCGCTGTTCCTCCAGGCCCTCTGCACCTGTAACCCCCAGTACTTGGATGGAAATGGAAATCGATTTCCTGCATCATTCGTTCTCCAAACTAAGCTGCCCTCGACATCTCGACGTTGCGTTATCCAGGGCGCAGCATACCCTCTACCATGACTCTTCTTTTAAAGAGACCTCACCTGCTCATCCTCAGATCAATTCTCTCTATCGCCTGCATCACTCTCAACTGCAGGCTAATCCTTCACCAGGTGAACACTCCATTACAACCTGGTCCATACTAGCTATGCAGTTCCTTGTGCCCCCAGTAATAAGCAGTGCTTTGGCGAGATAGGCACCAGTCTTACTCGGCGTTACTGTTAACCTAAATATGTAGCAACTTGGAGACAACAATGCCCTCTTCTGCCATCAGTGGAACACAGGTCATCAGATGGATTGGTCTTCCCTTCCGCTGAGGTCCATGTCTGCAGACTGGTGAAATCTTTCTTAATCAGGCTGCTGCTAACTTGAACAGTAGCTTTTCTTCTGCCGATAGTCTCCTCGCTTCCCATATCCTGTCACCCTTCCCACAGACCGCCTGAACCTATACCTAGTATAGGGGTAAGGGTCGGCCTCATCCAATGGGTGAACAAGAAGTTGCAATTGCCGCCTGGAGGTTACTAATGTGGCCGGGTACCACAGTATGTAAGGATTA
>NC_091549.1:27283747-27286247 GCF_042767895.1 Penaeus vannamei
ACTTTTATTAGCAAGGAATATCCCTTGTCGCGCCGCATCCTAAGAGCCTTCCAAGTTACGGCAAACTGTAAGTATATACAAGTTTTGTCCGTCTCACCGCGAAAACTTATGATCCGCTCCTGCATCTTAACTTTTTTTCCCAGTCCGGGCCAATATGCTAAGTACCTTCGGGGTGAACTCCTCGTTTTAAGCATATCTGTATCGTTTACCGATAATTTCTTCATTATCTTAGAGGGTCGTTTCTCTCAGGAATTTAACTTCTGTTGCACAAGTCATTGGCGGAGCTTCTCGTAATGGCTTTGGGAGATATATGTATGTATGTTTTTTTCGGTTTTCTTTTTCCGTCTTCTTTGGAAAGTGAAAACTGATCGCGGTAAGTAGATAAGCGCGCCTTAGCTTCTTTATGACAGTTCCGATATTACGTTAATGTTACAATATATATGATCGTTTTAGGCTTTATAATGAATTGTTTGTCATCCGTTTAATGCAGCATGCATTATATATATATATATATATATATATATATATATATATATATATATATATATATATATATATATATATATATATATATATATATATATATATATAGACAATGAGAACTGTGAATCCGACTTATTAGCTTTACTTGAGGAACTCTCTTCCATCAAATGGGATGTTGTAGGACTCAGTGAAGTTAGAACTCTGTGACGTTAGGAGTTAGACTAGACGAAGAACAGGAGATATTAAATGATTGACACGTGCTCTATTGGCGAGGAAAATCCCAGGGTAGCAAACAGTAATTGGGCGTCGGTTTCTTAATACACAAACATCGAGGAATTTCATAGTGTAAGCGAAAGAGTAGCTTCAGTAACAATAAAACTAAACAAAAATCATAACTTAAAGATTGTTCAAGTATATGCTCCAACCTACAGCCACAGAGATGAAGAAATAGAGAGCTTATATGAAGATTTTCATTTAGCCAGCAAGAGAGTAAAAATCCATTTCACAATAATTATGGCAGATTTTTATGCCAAAATAGGTAAAAAGACAAGAGAAACCATAGTTGGGAACCACGGTATAGGCACAAGAAATGCCTATAGTCGATTTTGCAGACGCTCGATCGCTCAATATCATGAATACATTCTTCGAAAAAAAGACTAGAATGGAAGTGGACATGGAAATCGCCATCTGGCATCAAAAAACGAAATTGACTTCATAATTTCAAACAGGCGCGTAATAATAAAAATGTGGACGTTATTAACAGAGCAAATGTTGCATCGACCACAGGATGGTCAGAGGCGAAATTAAAGTACACCTTAGAACGGAAAGGAACAAACTAATACGTAAACTGCAACCAAACTTAGCTAACTTGAGGATCAGAGCGACAGAATTTAGCCTTAACATCCAAAACAGACATTCATTTCTCGGCGACGAAGATCTCAACATTGTCCAAAATAACAAACAGTTCAATGACATAATAAAGGAAGCTGCACTTTATGTAGGCGGCAAGAACGACAAGCAAAGCTCAAGCAAGCTCTCGGTAGAAACTAAACAGCTTATGCAAAAACGTAGAGCCATGAAAGTATCGTCAAAAAGGAACAAGATAGAATTAGTTGAACTAACAAAGACAAAAAATAAAAAGAAGACGGAAGATGTAAGGAAATTCAATATTCAAATAATAAATGAAGCAGTGATTTCAGGTACCAACATGAAAGCAGCTAAAAGAAGACTAAGAATAGGGAGAAATCAAATGTATGCAATTAAGAAACCAGACGGAGAAGTGACATATAACAAGAATATGGAAGACTTTTACAGGGATCTATATAACTCAAATGAATAGCCACGGATAAAAGCAAACGCGGTAACTAGAGAAGTACCAAATATCACAGAAGAAATAAAAAGAGCGTTTAAAGAGAGGGAAAATACCAGGTGAAAACAGAATTAGTAAAAAACTTATATTACATGCAGGAGAAATTGCAACAATATAACTAGCTAGTCTCTTTAATAAATGCCTTCTCAGCGGAAAAACTCCGAAAGCCTGGAAAAAAATGCAACATTTATTTTGATTCATAAAGAAGGAGATAAAGAGGATCTAAAAAAAACTACCGACCCACTAGCCTCCTTTCAGTTAATTACAAACTCTTCACAAAAGTCATCACAGCTTGCATCTCCGACAGTCTGGATTCTAACCAGCCTAGAGAACAGGCAGGCTGCTTCCGCAGTGGATTCTCAACAACAGACCAAATCCACAAGCTCGCCAAAATAAGAGAAAAAAATATACGAATATAGCCATTCATCGATTATGTAAAGGCATGCGACTCTGTACAAATATCAGCAGTATTAGGTGCTATTCGACAACAGGGAGTAGAGGAGGCAAATTGTAAAATATTGGAAGATATATACAAAGATGGGACAGCAACCATCAAGCTTCACACGGAAACGATAAAATACCAATTAAAAAAGGCGTTAGACAGGGAGACACCATCTCACCAAAGCTGTTTACAGCCTGCCTCAAGGA
>NC_091549.1:27311247-27318747 GCF_042767895.1 Penaeus vannamei
ACTATTATTATTATTATTATGATCATTATTATTATTATTATCACTATCATTATCATTAGTCGTAGTAGCAGTAGTAGTAGTGATACTATTATTTTCATTATTATTATTATTGGCATCATTATTATTAATTTTATCATTATCCATATTCGTATTATCATTATCATTTTGTATAATTATTATCATCAATGTTATTTCCATCGTTATCATTAATTTCATTATCAGCATCCTAATTATTGTCATTGTTGTTAGTCTTATTGTTATTATTTCTATGATGAAAATAATTACTTTCCTTATTTATATCATTATTCTATTATTTATCGTTATTATCACCAATATCATCATCATTATAATTATCACCATCATCATCAATATCATCACCCTTATCAAGATCATACATGCACACGCGCTCGCACTGTTATTTATCATTTCCTTGTGTTTCATTTATGGTTTTCCGTAACTGTTACGAATTTCCCTGAAGAGTTGGACGTGTTTCTGCGTGCTTGTACATAAAGCGCACAGTTACAGTGGTGTTTACAAATTCACAGTTAGTGCTGAGTGAAAGAAATATAGGCTAAATATAGGAAGCTGAAGATCATTTCCAGAAACATTTTTCTCTCTTAAAAGATAATCCCGGCTTTGCATTGGAAATCCTGAGGACACATTTTAATGTCTCATATTACCCGCGAGCAGGTTCTTTTTATTCTTTCAGAAAAATGTAGGTTGAGTGTCAATACCGATTTTATCAATTTTCTTTTTGATATGCCTGCAACTCATGGCTTTGCGATTGACCTGAATGTTATGATTATGTTTCATTATCATTTTCGATAGCAAAAACAATAACAAATTTCCTCACCGTAAAATAGGAATATTCTGCTAACGCTTTTCTCAATAAATATGAATATTCCAGCAAATACCGATAAGCTGGCAACTCACCTCAGCACAAAACCCCAATAACCCAATAAATAGCAATGGCCCGGCAACCTCTAATAACTTACAGAATATCAGCAACCCACTATATGCTAATAAGCCAGCTAGCTCTCTCTTCTTCCGACCAAACAATGACCCAGCAGTCTCTCCCAGCAGCCCCTCTCACCACAAATTACCAATAACCCAGAAAATACCAATAACCCGGCAACCTCTCCCTCTCCTCCCCAAACAAGCCATCGGCATCGGCATCTGCATTACATCGCCTGCAATTTCAACTTCGCCACTAAAGTTTGTGCAATGCAACTCTTACGTACGAGCGTGTCATGAGAAACCCAGGCTAGTGGTAGCCGACTGGGGAGAAATGAGCGCTGCTCTCTATTCTTTCGTAGGAAACCCAAGTTGCACCTATTAGTCTTAGCCCTTTTGTTTGCATTTTCTGGTAAATGGAGATGTATTCATTGACTTTTTCTCTCTCTTTTGGCTTTTTTTCCCCGTGTCTTCTCTGCATGTATATGTTGCTTTTCATACATTCATTGATTGGATTACACACTGTTTCCATTATTAACTAGTTATTATTTTATCAATTACGTTTTGTTGTTTATGTATGTGCACATAATTCATTAAATACATATATCACTTTCATGTATCTCTTGCTAGATCTAAGCAACTTTAACTCTTCTTGTCTGTGTCTTTTCTTCTGTACGTTTCTTGGTCTTTTATGATTCTATTCTTTTTTTATTCGTCTTTTCAATCCTCGTTTCTTTTCTCCCTCTTTTCAGTTCCTCTCACTAATCTACTTTTCCTTCTAATCGTCATTCCAGCTTCTTTGTCTCCTTCTTTTTCCTTTTCTCCATCCTCTCTCTTATCCCTTTACTTTTCTCAGAATTATGAAAGCGCACTATACATCTCGTCTTCAGCTCTGAAGAATTGTTAATGAGAACAGACGTGTGCTGAACACTCGCCTAGGTTCTTTATAACAGGGTAATGGAAATCTCCTTTTGCAAACTTCCCTGCGGTGAGTGCAAATAAATGCAACCCAAGTTTCTTCTGAAAGCAAAAGGTTTCGCTATTTCATATGAGCTAATGGATATATAAATCACAAAGCCCAACTGGCTTTCAGCTGACAGTGCCATCGATATTCTTGGTAAGTTTGTAAGTTAAATCTTAAATAGAGGTGATATCTGTAACAGTAATGATCATGGTAATGGCAATGGTGATGAATGTGATGATGATGATGAGCAGTAGTAACAGCAGAAGTAGCAGTAATAACTGGGGTTCTTGTAATAGTAATAATAATAATAATGATGAGGATTAAAATGATAGTGATAATAATGATAATAAAGTAATAATAATAATCATAATAATCATAAAAATAAAAGTACTAATAATATCAGTAATAATACTGACAATGATAATAATACATGATACTAGTACTACTAATAATAATAACGATGATACTAAAAATGACATTAGTAATAATAATAATAATAATAATAATAATAATAATAATAATAACAATAATGATAATAATAATAATAATGACGATGATTATAATAATGATAGAAATAATGATAATGACGATGACGGTAATAATAATAATTAGCATCCTCAGCTTATGCTGAACATGATATTGATGGTGATGATAATTACAACGACCTAAGAGCATTCAGGGACCGCGGACCTCGGCGAGTAGTTTCAAACTATCCTCACTTTCCGTACAAGGTATCTCTGGAAAACTCCGTGGCGATGAAGCTGGGGAGCGGGCGACCGACCTCGCCATCTCCTCGCTCGTCCTGGTCATCCTCAAAGGCCAAAATATGTCAGTGACAAGCTTTGATTGAATGGCAACAGCATTTACTTCTCTATCTCGGTTCACCAAAACATAACCACTTGGATTTAGGCAACCCACCAGTTCATCTCTTTCCTCTCGAAACTATCCCACTGTCTTCTTTTGGATCTGAAAAGCTAATTGCTTTGTCCTAGGGTCATGGACAACTTAGTCAAAGAAATTCATTCTTATTATTCCGTACCATTTTTTTAATATTTTGTCTGGCCTTTGGGTTTTAATCGATCCCCTTAGAAGCTCTCAAAATTTGACATCACCTCGGTTAATCATGAGGACAACTATGCTAGTGACAAATCAATTAACCAAAAAATAAAGGAATTAGACATTAGTTTGTAAACACACACGCTTACACATTAAACAATATATCACGTCCAGCATTTCACATATTACAAATATAGATTATAGATACAGGAATATTTAGGCCGCTAGATATTACAATATCAGCTTTTCTTGCAACACTGGAAGCTGCAACCATGCATGTAGTCCACAAGAATATACATTTCTAAGGTAAAGAAAAAAAAACGTCAAAATATCCCAAAGACTTCCCCCAGTGTAACTCTACATCGTCGACTTAGAATAACTTTAAGTTGTCCCAAACCAACCATAAGTCGCTCTCAAGCCACGCAAAAGCGCCTCATAACAAGTTCAAATCGCCACAAACCTAACGGAAAATGGCTCGGGGAACAACCCGAAGGTGTTAGGCTTCGACAACAAAATCTTCTTCTCAGTTAGGTACTCCCTGTTTGTAGTGTAGATCTTTATGGGTTAAATAGACGGTTATGGCGATAGAAATGCTAATTATAATAACAGCAATGGTAATAATAACAGTAACAAGGTAGGCCTAGAGACATATTCTTAAGAAATGCATATACCAGTTAGGTTGTGATTAAGCCAGTTCTAGTTAGGGTATTCTCAGACAAATTGTTCCAAAGTGATCTTATTCAAAATTATCGTCAAACAACTTGTAGTTAATAATACAGTAGGGAGAGATGAATTTCAGAGAAAAATCATACTAGTAACATATGCAATTATATGTATATAAATATATATATATATCTATATATATATATATATGTATATATATATGTATATATATATATATAATATATATATATATATATATATATATATATATATATATATATATATATATATATATATATATATATATATATATATATATATATATATATATATATATATATATATATACATATAATTCTACTAGTTTAAGACACGCTAGCTCCCAGCATCTATTACCATTTAGATACCATACCTCAAGCGTATACAACCCTCCCTTTAATAAATCTAATTCCCTTTCCAATTTTCAATCCAATCTCACAGTCCGCACGAACTCTCTTTTCCTCCCAACACCTCGCCGTCTTTGGCCGGAGTATCTCGAGTACCCCCCCCCCCCGCGCCCACACCCCCACGCCCTTACGCCCCCACGAGGGAAAGAAGTAATCAATGTTGGCAGAGTTTGCGGTCCGCCATGAGCTCGCGTTTCCCAAAGGTGTCATTCAGATCGTAAAGCAGGATCTGGCACCGGATAGTTGTATACGTAATCCAGGGATCGGAGATCGATGGGGGGGGGGGGCGTGGATGGGCTGGGATCGGGTGGGTCAGGGATTTGGAATTGAAGATGGTGGGCGGGCGGGTGGAAGTATGACCTGCTCTTGCAAAGGAAGATCGGGGTGTTTTTTTAGAATGTGTGTGTGTGTGTGTGTGTGTGTGTGTGCATGCGAATAACAATACTTGGGGATTGATATCAAATGAAATAAATATAAATACCATTGAAAATAATATACACGGAAAAGTTTTCCTCGACAGCAAGGAAATGAAAAATTGACGAGATAGACGAGGAGAGATGAATAGACAATCAAAATAAAATGAATATAGATTGCTACTTATTCATTTTTTTCTCTCTTCGTTGTCGTTAAAATCCTCGACCCTTAATCCTTATTATTGTTATTATTATTATTATTACTATTATTATTATCATCATCATCATCATTATTATTGTCACTAATATCATTGTCATGATTATGACTATTCTCATTAATATTATTATTATTATTATTATTATTATTATTATTATTATTATTATTATTATTATTATTATTATATTGTTGTTTTGTTGGTGTTGTTATTATTATTATTGCTATCTTTATCATTATCATAATTTTTTATGATCATTGTTATCATTAAGGTTATTGGCATTATTGATATTATTATTATCATCACCATTGTTATTATCATTAATATTATTATCATCAATAATAAATATCCTTATTTCATTATTATCTTTACAGTTATGATCATTATTGTCCGTATTGTTAGTATCATTATTAACATTATTATTATCATTATTTATATGTGTATCAGTATTACCATTATTATCATAATTATCACTATCATCATCATTATAATCATTATTGTTACAACAATAATAATGATGATAATGATAATTATCATTATTATCAATATTATTTTATTATCATTATTATAATTATTATCATCATTATCAATATGATTTTATTATCATTATTATCATCATTATCAATATTATTCTATTATCATTATTATCATCATTATCAATATGATTACTGGTATAAGTATTACTATTATCGTTATTCTCATAATCATCAGTATCATCATCTTTAGTAGTAGTAGTAGCAGTATCATTATTATCATCATCATCGCTATATTTAGAATCATTACTATAAATTATTATCATTATTATTGTTATGATAATCATGAGTATCATTATTATTGTTATTATTACTATCATCATCATCAGTATTATTATGACTATGATTATTATCATTATCATTATTTTCATTATTATCATTATCATTATGTTCATTATTATCATTATCATTATTTTCATTATTATAATTATCATTATTTTCATTAGTATCATCATTGTTATTATATCACTAATATTGCTATTATTACTATCGCTATTATTATCGTAATTAATCTAACCGCCATTATATTCTTATTGACATTATATTCAGCATTAATCAACAAAGATCATGTTACCATTATTATATTTTTTGTTATTATTGTTATTATTATTATCATTATTATTTTATTACTGTTATTGTTATGGTTGTTACTTTTTATTACCATTATCATTATTATTATTATTATATTTGCTTTTATCTTTGTTTTGTTATAATTATTGTTATTATTATCATTATTGTAATTATCATTACCATCATTATTATCATTACTTTTACTATTGCTTTATGCTATTGTTATTATTATCAATGTTATCATTATTGTTGTTTTAGTTATGGTCATATTAATGATGATGATGATGATGATGATGATGATGATGATGATGATGATGATGATGATAATGATAATGATGATGATGATGATGATGATGATGATGATGATGATGATGATGATGATGATGATGATGATGATGATGATGATGATGATGATGATGATGATAATGATAATGATAAAAATAATAATAAAAATAATGATGATAGTAATGATAATAATAATAACAATAATAATTATAACATTGATAATAATAGTAATAATAATAGTAATAATAATGATAATACTAATAATAATGATAATAATAATAATAACAATAGTAATAATGATAATAGTAATGATAATAATAATAACACTAATAATAACAATAATAACATCAGCAGCAACAACAATAATAATAACAATAATAAAATCAGCAGCAACAACAATAATAATAACAATAATGATGCTAATAATGATGATTTAATAATAATGAAAATAATAATTATAACAATAATAATAATGATAATAATAATAATAACAATAATAATGATAATAATAATAATCACTATTATTATTCTCATTAGCATTATTATCATTATCATAATTGGCGTTTTTGTTATTATGATTGATTTCATAGTTATTATCATCACTATCATTACTATCACTATTATCATTGTCATTATTGTTCCTACTATTATATTTTGTTTATATTATGGTTATCACCATCATCTTTATCATTATTATCACTAATAATGATGTTGCTATTGTCATTCCCATTGTCAGATTTTGTTTCCTGATCTTATTGTGTTGGTGAAAAAAATCTTTGTTTGCTTTTGAAATGCCTTTCTTATATTTTCTTTACAAGAGGATTATCGTACAAGAAGCCACTTAGCTCCATAAACAGCACTTATCTATTTTCTTCCGGGCTGCGTCATGGGGAATTTTGCAGATAAACCGCGGCTGGAGAGATTGCTTGCTTTCTCTCTCTCTCTCTCTCTCTCTCTCTCTCTCTCTCTCTCTCTCTCTCTCTCTCTCTCTCTCTCTCTCTCTCTCTCTCTCTCTCTCTCTCTCTCTCTCTCTCTCTCTCTCTTTCTCTCTCAATCATACACATTCGCTCACTCTCTCTGTCTGTTAGAAGTAGAAAAAAAGAGGGAAAGAGAGTAGTTCCCTCTTCCTTCCTTTCTCTCTTCCCTCTTCCGCTCTTTCTAAATCACTCATACATTTTCTTTCTCTCTCTCTTTCTGTATTTTACCTCTCCGATCCCCTTCACTCGCCCTTTCTAAATCACGTATTCTCTCTCAGCCTCCCCCCCCCCCACCCTCTCTCTCTCTCTCATTCCTCCTGCGGCGAACACACCTACAGTCTTGCAAAAGGAACGAGCAGCCGAGATAGCAAGGGCTATCTACGTAGTGCATTGGTTCCCAAAGTGGGCGGTGGAAATATTGTGG
>NC_091549.1:27333747-27336247 GCF_042767895.1 Penaeus vannamei
TGCCACCACCATCACAATCGCTACCATGCCGACCATCATCTACAGCATTACCAACTTAATGTCTATCCTTTCCGTTGTCATTACCTTGGTTTTCACACTATCTTCCCCCACACCAACCTCACGATCACTATCACCGTCAGCAAAGTCCGGCTTGAAGGCAATCTCACACACTGCGGTATGTTGACAGTCGACACAGTACGTTCTCCGCAAGATTCCAGTCATCCAAAACACTTTGCTGCCATCAGTATCAGTCACGAACACCCTGCCGGAGATGCCTTCCTTGCCACCGCTGCTGCCAACACCTGCCAACATGTCGCCGGTCATCCGGTAGTCGGTGGTGTCAGCGACGCCGCAGGAGTTTGGCAGTTAAAGGGTCTATCAGCCACTTCATCTGACAGGTTCGGCTCCCTCTCGCCCCCTTCCTTGGCTCCTCTTGCCAGCCATCTTATTCAATTTACTCTTATCCTCCCCACTTCGTGTGCTTCACTCCTGCTGTCTCTTCCTTCGCAATAACTAGTCGTTCAACTTCGCTCCTCGGTCACGTGCTGTACACTCCGTCTTTCTCTGATATTATATCTTCACCCAAGTGTCTGCTTGTCTTCGGCGAGTTCGCTCTCGCTCCCCTCGCTCCTCTCTCTCTTTCTCTCTCCCTCTCTCTCTCTCTCTCTCTCTCTCTCTCTCTCTCTCTCTCTCTCTCTCTCTCTCTCTCTCTCTCTCTCTCTCTCTCTCTCTCTCTCTCTCTCTCTTACCTTCGTTCTGTTTCTAGTTATTGTTGTTTTTACTACTACCGCTACTACAGTTATTGATATTATCATTATCATTATTGTCATTACATCCTCTTGTTGTTTATGTTATTATCGTTATCACTATCATTATTGTTATTATTGTTATTACTATCGTCATTATTATTATTATCATCGACATTATTATTATTATTGTTATTATTATTATTACTATTATTATTTTTAATATTATTATTATCATTGTTATTATTATTATATTATTATTATTGCTACTGATACTATTATCATTACATCATCATCATCCTTATTATCATCATCATCATCATTATCATCATCCTCGTCATGATCATGCCTATTATGATTATTACCATCATTACTATTGTTACTATCATTATCATTATTATTATCATTATTTATTTATTGTTGTTGCTGTTGTTGTTCTTACTATTACCATTCCTTTTATCATAATTATCATTGATATGATGATGATTATCATTGCTATTATTGTTGTTGCTGTTATTATTTACATTATATTTATCATTATTATTATAATTTTTATTTTTTTATCATCATTATTAGTATATCTGTTGTTATTATTATAATTATTATTATTATCATCATCATTATTATTATCATCATTATTATCATTATCATTATTATTATTATTATCATTATTATTATTATTATTATTACTATCATCAACATTATTATCTTTATCATTATATTTTTATTATTATTATCATCACCATTAGCATTGTCATTACCATTAGTATTGATATCATTATCATTATTACTATCATTGCTATTTACATTATTACCATTGTTATCATTTTTACAGTTATAATCATTTTCACAATCATTGTTTTTATAATAGTTATTATTGTTATTGTTATTATTATCGTTATAATTATCATAATTACTATTATTATCAACCTAATTATTTCTATCATTATTATCATTCTTATCATTATTGTCTTTATCATTATTATCATTATCATTATTATTGTTATTACTATCTTCATTATCATTATAACTATTATTATTACTTTTATTGTTGTAGTTGTTGATGTTATTATTCATCTCATTATTATTATTTGTTTTATTCCTACCATTATCATTATCATTATTTTGTTATTCTGTACTTATAATTATTGCCATAATTGGTATTTTGGTAGTGGTGATTTTCGTTCCTCTCATTAGTATAATAAACTTTATCCCTATTATTATTATTATCATTATCAATAGCATTATCATCGTAACTATTACTATTACCGTACTTATCATTATCGTTATTATTATCATTATTATTATTAAAGTTATTACTATTACTATTAGTAGTAATGCTGTTATCATTATTACTAATACTATTCTTCTTATCATTAGCATCTTTATCATTACCGTTGTTATTATTATTAATAGTACTATTGTTAATATTATTAGCGTCTTTATTGTTAGTTATTATTATCATTATTATTTTATCATCAATCTTATTACTGTAATTATTATCCTTATTTCCCTTCTTATTTTTTATGTTATTATTATCATTATTACTAATGTTATTGTTATTTATTGTATTTAATATTTAGATAATGATGGTGATTATTATCATCATTATTCTTACTATTATCCTTACCATTATTTTTATCATTATCAATATCATCAGTCCCATCACCATGCTTTATATGATCACATACAATTATCTGAATGCTTTGAATTACTTTTATTTTTATGTTACCTTTGCTTTTTTCACTGTTATC
>NC_091549.1:27346247-27348747 GCF_042767895.1 Penaeus vannamei
GAGAGAGAGAGAGAGAGAGAGAGAGAGAGAGAGAGAGAGAGAGAGACAGACAGACAGACAGACAGACAGACAGACAGACAGACAGACAGACAGACAGACAGACAGAGTCAGATAGGCACACATACATTTTCACAGGCAGACAGACACTGAGCCTGCGAGCAACCCTTCTTCTCCCATCGCGGGAATGGAAACCCTCCTTGGCATTATTACATCGGAATCACGTTAATACAATCTGAATCTCGTTTCCCTCGCGTTCTCTCGTCCGTGGACTTAACTTTTTCTGTTTTCGGTGCTTTCCCCCTTCCTTTCTCGGCGCATTTCTTCATTTTTCATTTTATTTCCCTTTTCTCCTTCTCTTCTAGCTCATTTTACCCTCGTCTCTTTCGTCCTGTGTGCGTGTGTGTGTTTGTTTGTGTGTGTGTGTGTGTGTGTTTGTGTGTGTGTATGTTTGTGTGTGTGTGTGCCACTCTTTATTTCAAACTTCCTCATCCTCTTTCCCTTTCTAGAAAATAAACATATTTCATTATTCTACCGTCATAACCATGATCACTTCACTAACATCTATAACTACATTAATCATTATCTTTGATATCAGCTGTTACATTATCATAACAACTGAGGCTGTTTTGATATTATTATCATCATTATGAGTGTTCCCAGCAGTAGTAATAAAAATAAGTTTACCATTATGGACCCTTTACACGTATTCATATGAAGAGAATAAACCAGGCGCTAACGTGGATATGAGAGAGAGAGAGAGAGAGAGAGAGAGAGAGAGAGAGAGAGAGAGAGAGAGAGACAAAGAGAGAGAGAGAGAGAGAGAGAGAGAGAGAGAGAGAGAGAAATAGATAAATAAAGACAGAGATAGAGGGAGAGAGAGAGGGTGGGGAGGGAGAGAGGGAGGGAGGGGGGAGGGAGGGAAGGAGGAGAGAGAGAGAGAGAGAGAGAGAGAGAGAGAGAGAGAGAGAGAGAGAGAGAGAGAGAGAGAGAGAGAGAGAGAGAGAGTGAGAGAGAGACAGGCAGAGAGAGAGAGAGAGAGGGAGGGAGGGAGGGAGGGAGGGAGAGAGAGAGAGAGAGAGAGAGAGAGAGAGAGAGAGAGAGAGAGAGAGAGAGAGAGAGAGAGAGAGAGAGAGAGAGAGAGAGAGAGAGAAAGAGAGAGAGAGAGAAAGAGAGAGAGAGGGGGGGGGGTAGAATGATTGGGGATAGATAAAGTTAGGTTACATAAGCCTGGGTAGCGATAGGATTAGAAGACATTTAGAGATGGTGGCGTTTTAGGATCCTTGTCTTTTGAAAATCTTAACAGGAATTGCTAAATCAGAGCCAGACTTAGCAGAATGAGAACAAAGAAGGAGGAGGAATGTAGCGAATGAAAGAAGTGAAAGAGAAAGGCAAATGCTAGACGAAATACAGCCATGAAAATGAGCACACATACATACACACACAAACACACTTTTTAAGTAAATAAATAAGTGAACCAGCGACAGAATACATAAATATACAGACAAACAAATGAATAAATAAACAATACACAATAGCTTACTTTCTTTAGTAAACTAAGGCTTTAACAAAGGAAAGTTCCCTTCAATAATTTTATGCTTTATTTTGGAAATTCCATAACATTTCGAGACTTCAAAAGGAACCAAACAAGGGAGGCTTCTGTCCCTCGCCATTACGGTAAACTTTTGCCACATTCTATAGGGAAAGAGGATCTCCCGCGCCTTCGCCCGGAAACTCATCCCCGCCTCTTATTCAGCAAGGAAATGCCATTCTCGCCGTTAGCATATTCTAAAAACTGGGCGTGGAATGATTTATTTCTGCAGCTTACCGTCTGAATGTTTTTGTTTATGGTTGCTCTACAGTCTCTAGCTGGAACTAAACTTTATGCGGCGTGCTTAACTAACATTTGTTTTTTTCTCATAACTACGAGCTTAAATAAGAATTATTTATTGAAACAATAACGTGTAAAGAGTTTAAAATTTCTTTCTGTATGAGAAAAACGATTAAAATATAATTGCATAGCATAGCATAGTTCAATCCATTTTTAATGTAAATATCTTGGAAATTTATGTAGTAACATATCCCTGCTGGTTGGTTTTACATATAAAACGGTTTTCGAATCCACAATAAATAACATCTTTCACAGTTAAAAAGAACATAGTCCTCACACACCCGCAACAATTGGCCATTAAATCACAAGCAAAAATTCTGGAAAACCTATGACATAGCTGTCTCACAGAAAGAAATCATACACTCCACCTTTGAATTATAAGATTATTGCATAGTATTTTCGACTTTATCTACCTTTTTCTTTCTATCTGCGTTGACTATTACATTAGACATAAAAGGGATACGTTTTACCGGAGAAGGTCTGGGGCCGTGTTAGAACAAGGCACCTTTTTCTTTTTCATGATGCACTACAAGTATATATGCTATTTATGTACGCACAAAGAAGCATACTAGAATTACATTTTTTCAATATTCTTCTTGCATTATTTCTAAT
>NC_091549.1:27380138-27382638 GCF_042767895.1 Penaeus vannamei
ATGTTTAATAAGAATTGTGTAAAAAAACGCGATCCAATGCGTAATTAATGAAAATATAAATCCTTACCAAAGCCGTACATACAGTATAATAGAAAAAAATATCGTGCTCTGATTGGCTATCCGAAGTGCATCCCTTTGTATCAAGATTAAGACATCCAAGCGACTCAACAGGTTCCGGTATTAGTAATAATAAAGGGCGACCATGATTGCATCGGTGGACAGAAGTTGCCTCGTGCAAAAGAACCCGGATGCTGATGTTGCTATGGTGACGGTGTGGTAGTGTATATGGTGACATGGTATAGTGGTATGTGTCGTGACATGGTGTGGTGGTATGTGTCGTGGTTACATGGTGTGGTGTGTATGGTGATATGGTGTGGTGTGTGCAGTGACATGGTGTGGTGGTGTATGTGGTGACATGGTATGTGTGGTGGTGTTTGTGGTGGCATGGTGTGGTGGTGTATGTGGTGACATGGTGTGCTGGTGTGTGTGGTGATGTGGTGTGGTGTGTGTAGTGACATGGTGTGGTGGTGTTTGTGGTGACATGGTGTGGTGGTGTATGTGCTGACATGATGCGGTGGTATATGTGCTGAAATGGTATGGTGGTGTGTTTACATGGTGTATGTGCTGACATGTGATGACATGGTGTGGTGGCGTGTATGGTGACATGGTGTGGTGGTGTGTGTGGTGACATAGTGTGGTGGTGTATATGGTGATATGGTGTGGGTGTGTGTAGTGACATGGTGTGGTGGTGTGTGTGGTGACATGGTGTGGTGGTGTCTGTGGTGACATGGTGTGGTGGTGTGTGTGGTGACATGGTGTGGTGGTGTGTGTGGTGACATGGTGTGGTGGTGTATGTGGTGACATGGTGTGGTGGTGTATGTGCTGACATGGTGTGGTGGTGTATGTGGTGACATGGTGTGGTGGTGTATGTGGTGACATGGTGTGGTGGTGTGTGTGGTGACATGGTGTGGTGGTGTGTGTGGTGACATGGTGTGGTGTGTGGTGATATGGTGTGGCGGTGCGTGTGGTGACATGGTGAGGCGGTGCGTGTGGTGACATGGTGAGGCGGTGCGTGTGGTGACATGGTGTGGTGGTGTGTGTGGTGACATGGTGTGGTGGTGTGTGTGGTGACATGGTGTGGTGGTGTGTGTGGTGACATGGTGTGGTGGTGTGTGTGGTGACATGGTGTGGTGGTGTGTGGTGGTGGTGTGTGGTGGTGGTGTGTGTGGTGACATGGTGTGGTGGTGTGTGTGGTGACATGGTGTGGTGTGTGTGGTGACATGGTGTGGTGGTGTGTGTGGTGACATGGTGTGGTGGTGTGCGGTGACATGGTGTGGTGGTGTGTGTGGTGACATGGTGTGGTGGTGTGTGTGGTGACATGGTGTGGTGGTGTGTGTGGTGACATGGTGTGGTGGTGTGTGTGGTGACATGGTGTGGTGGTGTGTGGTGACATGGTGTGGTGGTGTGTGTGGTGACATGGTGTGGTGGTGTGTGTGGTGACATGGTGTGGTGGTGTGTGTGGTGACATGGTGTGGTGGTGTGTGTGGTGACATGGTGTGGTGGTGTGTGTGGTGACATGGTGTGGTGGTGTGTGTGGTGACATGGTGTGGTGGTGTGTGTGGTGACATGGTGTGGTGGTGTGTGTGGTGACATGGTGTGGTGGTGTGTGTGGTGACATGGTGTGGTGGTGTGTGTGGTGACATGGCGTGGTGGTGTGTGTGGTGACATGGCGTGGTGGTGTTTGTGGTGACATGGTGTGGTGGTGTGTGTGGTGACATGGTGTGGTGGTGTGTTTGGTGACATGGTGTGGTGGTGTGTGTGGTGACATGGTGTGGTGGTGTGTGTGGTGACATGGTGTGGTGGTGTGTGTGGTGACATGGTGTGGTGGTGTGTGTGGTGACATGGTGTGGTGGTGTGTGTGGTGACATGGTGTGGTGGTGTGTGTGGTGACATGGTGTGGTGGTGTGTGTGGTGACATGGTGTGGTGGTGTGTGTGGTGACATGGTGTGGTGGTGTGTGTGGTGACATGGTGTGGTGGTGTGTGTGGTGACATGGTGTGGTGGTGTGTGTGGTGACATGGTGTGGTGGTGTGTGTGGTGACATGGTGTGGTGGTGTGTGTGGTGACATGGTGTGGTGGTGTGTGTGGTGACATGGTGTGGTGGTGTGTGTGGTGACATGGTGTGGTGGTGTGTGTGGCGACATGGTGTGGTGGTGTGTGTGGTGACATGGTGTGGTGGTGTGTGTGGTGACATGGTGTGGTTGTGTGTGTGGTGATATGGTGTGGTGGTGTGTGTGGTGACATGGTGTGGTGGTGTGTGTGGTGACATGGTGTGGTGGTGTGTGTGGTGACATGTTGTGGTCGTGTGTGTGGTGACATGGTGTGGTGGTGTGTGTGGTGACATGGTGTGGTGGTGTGTGTGGTGACATGGTGTGGTGGTGTGTGGTGACATGGTGTGGTGGTGTGTGTGGTGACATGGTGTGGTGGTGTGTGTGGTGACA
>NC_091549.1:27402638-27422638 GCF_042767895.1 Penaeus vannamei
TGATAACAACAATAAAACAGCAGCACTGCCAGTTTATTACAGTGAAAATATTATTAATGATAATGATAATAACATCATATTACTATTACTAGTATTGGTAAAATAACAATGATGATGCAAATTATGAAGATAATTACAACTATAATGATAATTTTAAAAATGATGTTAATGATAGTTATGATGCTAATGACAATAACAATTGTGATAATGATGATAGTGATAACAATAATAACAATAATGATAATAATAACGATAATGGAAATGTTAATAATGATGATAATAATAACAAAAATGATGATAATGATAATGATAACAAAACAATGATGAAAGGAATGATGATAATAACAATGATATTAAATGAGATACGGAAAAGGATAGGAATAACAATGATAATGATAAAAAAAACAATAAAATTAACAATAATGGTAATGATCATGGCGATGATAACAATAATGATAATCAGGAAAGCAATGACAGTTGTAATAACATTCACCATAATGATAAAGAGAGTGACGATCATGAAAATAATACTGATAATACTGATAACAATAATAGCAGTAACAATAATAATAATGGAAATCATAATAATAATTATCATGATAAAATAATAATATCAATAACAGAAATGATAATGATAACGATGATAATAAAAGTAGTAATTATAATGATAATAATGATTATAGTCAAAATAATGATAATCATAATGATAATGAAAACAAAAAATTATATTGTCAATAATGAGGATAACAATAGCAATGATGATGATAATGATTATGAGGATGAGGATGAAGATGACGATGACGATTATGATGATGCCAATAAGGATAATAATAATGTGGGTATTTATTACCATTATTATCATTATTATTATTAGTATTTCTATTATTATTATTATCGTTATTATTATTATTATTATTATTATTATTATTATTATTATCAGTATTATTACATTCATTAGTATTATTGTTATTATTATTATTATTATTATAACAATAATAATAATAGCAACAACAATAATAATAACAATATAGATAATGAAAATAATAATAACTAATTATTATATGGACAACAATAAGGATAATGATAACAAAGCAACAACAACAACAATAATGATAATAATAATGATGATATTGATAATGATGATAATGATAATGATAACAATAATGATAACATTAATAATGATAATTACAGTAATAATGATAATGATAACAATAAAATGAAGATAATAATAATAATAATGATAATGATCATGATAATAATAATGATAATGATCATGATAATAATAAGGATGATGATGGTAATGAAAATACTGATAACAGTAGTAATGATAATAATGATATTAGTAATAACAACAATAATGATAATTAAAATAATGATAAAAAATAATAGTTATCATAATGATAAAGTAAATAATATTAATGATGCTAATAATAATAAGAAAATGATAGTAATGATGATGATGATAATGATAACAGTAACGATGGTAGTGATAATAATCTTCATAACAATGATAATGGTAATAATTACAATGAAAATCATGATGATAATAATCTTAAGAATAATGATGATAATGATGATGATAATGATAATGATACTACTACTACTACTACTACTACTACTACTACTACTACTACAACTACTGCTACTACTAATGATAATAATAGTAATGATGATGATGATGACGATGATGATAGTAATACTGATAATGAGAATGATAACATTAATGATAACAATAATTAAAATAACAACAGTAATAGTAATAACAATAATGATAATAGTAAATATCATTATCATTATTATTTTTACTACTATCATTATTTTTTGTCATTATTATTTTCATTGTCATGATCACTGTTATCTTTATTATCATTATCATCATTGTTTTTTTATTGTGATCATTATTGCGGTATCATTATTATTTTTATTATCATTATTATCATTGTTATTATCATTATCTTTATTATTATTATTATTGTTGTTGTTGCTATTATTGACATTCCCATCTTTATAATCATCATTACTACTATTACTATTATCACTATCATCATTATTATCATCGGTATTATTTTTATTATGATGTTGTTGTTGTTGTTACTGTTATTATTATTGATGTTATTTTTGTTATTATCATCATTATAATCATTATTATTATTACTATCATTATCATCACCTTCATTGATATTACCGTCCTTATATATCATTTCTTATATCATTTTAAATATTGTTAATATCATAATTATTATACATATCATCATTATTGTGGTTATTATGATAATAATGATTGTTGTTACGACATAATAATGATTATTGATATTATTAGCATTACTATATTTTATTACTATTATATCATTATCATTATTATAATTATTACCATGATCTTCACCTTTGTTATTATTTTTATCATTGCATTATCATCATATTACTATTATTGTTGTTATTCTTATTATCATAATCATTATTTTCATCACTATCATTACTATTGTTATCATCATTGTTGACACTGTCATCATCATTACCATTTTTATTATCATGAATATTATTATTATTAGTTTTTTCATCTTTATGATTACCATATTTGTATTATTAGTAATATCATCAGTAACATTATCATTATTGATATCACTATTATCGTTATCGTGATTATCATAATTAACATTATTATGGTCCTTGTTGTCATTCTTGTTAAAATTGTTATTATCATCGTTGCCATCATCATTATCATGACCATATTATTATTATTATTGTTGTTGTTATTATCAATATTGTTATCATTATCATTATGATTTTTACGATCATTAACGTCGTTAGTATCATCATTATTATAATTATTGCTCTCATTATTACTAGTACACTCATCATTATCTTTATCATTTTCATATTCATTGCTGTTATCATTATGATGCTCATTACTATTACTACTAATGTTCGAACTAAAAAGAGCAGAGAGAAGAGGAACAAAAAGAGGAGGACAGTGTGTTAAGAAGTCAGAAAGGAGAACAGATGAGAGAAATGAGAGCAGAATAAAGAGAGTGGACAACAAAGAGAAGAGAAAAGGGGGAAGGAGACCAAAGCGAAGTAAACAAATAGAAGAGAAAAGGCAGAGGAGAACAAAGAGAGGAGATGAAAGCGAAGGGCTCAGAGAGTGGAGATAACGACAGAAGATTTCATAGACAGAAGAATCGCTGAAAGGAACAGAGATTGGAGAAAACAGGAGAAGGTCAAGGACAAGAGAAATGAAGAAACGCAAAGAGAAGAACTGAAAAAGGAATACAGAGGGAGAACATAGAATGAATAACAGAGATGCGAGAAACTGAGAGAAGAGGTCAGATGATAGAGAGATAGAGACAAACAGACAGGCAGGATAACTGACAGAGATAGACAGAGAAAGAGAAGGAAAAAACAGGCTAAAAGACTGAGAGAAACAGACTGACTGAAAAAAACAGACAGACCGACAGAGAACAGCAGGCGGGAAACGAAAACAAAGGAGAAAGAGAGAGAGATAGAGGGAGAAGGAGAAAGAGAGAGAGATACAGGGAGAAAGAGAAAGAGAGAGAGGGGGGGAGGGAGGGAGAGAGGGAGAGAGGGAGGGAGGGAGAGAGAGAGAGAGAGAGAGAGAGAGAGAGAGAGAGAGAGAGAGAGAGAGAGAGAGAGAGAGAGAGAGAGAGAGAGAGAGAGAGAGAGAGAGAGAGAACAGAAGCCGGCCAGTGAAAGAGAGGGGCGCAGCTGATCTCCCAGCTACAATGATCTACGCACGGCTGGCTTCGGCTCTGATACAATTGTTTGGTAGGGAATGCTCTTAAATTTGTGCACATGTGTATTGGTCTGCGCAATTGCTCTCTTTACACGATTCATCTTTGTTAAATTCAATGCCTGGCGCAAGTGCAGGCACGGCATGGGTAGGAAGCCAGGGTGTGAGGGAGGCCTGTTGTTAGGGAGGTAGGTAGGGAGGGAGGCCTGTTGTTAGGGAGGTAGGTAGGGAGGGAGGCCTGTTAGGGAGGTAGGTAGGGAGGGAGGCCTGTTGTTAGGGAGGTAGGTAGGGAGGGAGGCCTGTTGTTAGGGAGGTAGGTAGGGAGGGAGGCCTGCTGTTAGGGAGGTAGGTAGGGAGGGAGGCCTGCTGTTAGGGAGGTAGGTAGGGAGGGAGGCCTGTTGTTAGGGAGGTAGGTAGGGAGGGTGGCCTGCTGTTAGGGAGGTAGGTAGGGTTGTTGGGAAGTAGGGAAGTGAGTGGGTTGGCAGGTGGGGAGGGACGGAGGGAGGGAGGTGGCATGTACGTAGGTAGATAGGGGTGTAGATAAATTAATAAATAGACAGGTTAATATATAGATGGATGGACAAATGGGTGAATAAATAGATAATTAGATAGGTAGACGGATGGAATGACAGACAGATATATAGTTATAGATATTTGGATAGACAGACGGATATATAGATAGACTGAATGATTTACATACATATAAAAAGGCAAAGTACCAGATACGCAGACATATAGATACACAACTTTTTGATAAGAGCGTGTATACATTTACATGTATAATCAAATAACCAAATAATGTAATGAGCAGCACTGAATTAACCAACATTTTATAGCGTTCGTGCATAGTTTCATGGGATTATCAATTACCAATGGGCATCAACGCACTCACATACATATACGTACATCCAGACTTTAAACTATCTACTTTTCACTTACTATCCACTGGCATAAATTCAGCGACCAAACAGACCAACAGCCAAACAAGCAGGGCGCATCTCTGTGTGCATGAATATCAGTTCCGTCAAGTATCCTGGCAAGGAGGTGAGTGTGCACAGTCATTCCCAACCCATTAGTGTAGAAGCCCTTCCACTCCGTTTAAAAGCACTCGGTGCTTGCGTCAACAGGGAGCATGTGGCAAGCAAGCATCCTGGTTCTATAAGCCTCGTTATTTCGCCAAGCAGTCCTTAACGATTTCGCTTCAATTGTTCTGTTAGGGTTAATGAGGATATTGATCCGATGATTATGTGTGATGTCCACCAAGGATTGAAAGGACAGAGAGCTTCTTTTATGTTGATGGTTTTTGGTGTTGCTATCCCTTCTTTGCTGCTGCATGATGCGTATTTTTCCTTAATTAGGATCTTAGTCATTTGTGGCATCTTGTTTCACCACTATTCAAACCTTTCTACAAGAGGCACGGCGCATTAGCATATACCAAAAACAATTCAAACAAATAAACACGTCTAACCATGCATAAACATACTCAAGCACATAAACAAGCACAAAAATACACGAAAAATAATAGAACACAATATAAGCAACCACTGTCACACAAATACACTTGGACACAAACACTGAAATACACTAGGATGAACAAACACCAACACACTTTACCCTAACTCCTAACTACCCAAGAGTTCCGTGTTTTCCCTTAGTACCCAACATACTCTCTCGCCTTTTCCTGGAAGCTTTAAGCAACTCTCCAAACGCAGGACTCGAGCGCCTCCACTAACCGAGAGTTTCGTCTCACTTACCCACTTCCTTTGCAATTTCCTTGGACATCTCTGCATAACGAACTACCTTGCTGTAAGGCGCCACAACTGCCGTCCTTCACTGCCATTGCTTACAGAAGATCGCATCTTATGTGAGCCTTATTTCCCTTATTTGTTTATTTTTTGTTGTCTTCTGTAAAGAAAATAAAAATAATGAAAAAAATATATAAGGAAGACGTTTCATCATCGCCACCACAAGTTTTTAGTTAAAAAAGTAAGAAAATCTGCGTCAGATATAAGGTGTCCTTTATATGAAGTCAACCACGATAATTTTTTTTTTTCGGTTATATACGGTTTACTTGTATGTTTTGACATTCGTAAGCATTAGTCCATGTAACATCATTCTGTTTATAACACCATTAAAGGTACACACACACATATACATGTATGTGTATTTGTGCGTGTGTGTGTGTTTGTGCGTGTGGGTGTTTGCGAGTGTGTATGTGTGTGTGTGTGTGTTTGTGCGTGTGTGTGTTTGTGCGTGTGTGTGTTTGTGAGTGTGTGTGTTTGTGAGTGTGAATATGTGTGTGAGTGTATGCGTGTGCGTGCGTGCGTGCGTGCGTGCGTGCGTGCGTGTGTGTGTGCGTGTGTGTGCGTGCGTAAACACTATTTATTTATTTATTTATTTATATTTATTTATTTATTTTTTAATAAGGAACAACTGAGATCAGACGAGAAAAATGAAGTTAGCAGAAACAGCAGCCAGAATTGAGGCTCTTGAAGCCAAGGTGGCAGAATGCCTCAAAATACGTAAAGAGAATGTGAATCTGAAGAACTGGTAGAAAACTTGCGCAGAAAATATGGAAAAATATGATCTGAAAATTAAAAGAACTAAAGGAAAAGTTAGAAAAAGCTGAAACCAAAATATAGTTCTCAAGTGCTACGTCACGTTGGCATGGCAACGAATTTTCAGTTCTAAACAATTCAGTACACAAACATATACAAGTTATCTACCGGAAGCGCATTTACCCTCGTTACTCAAATATTTAAATTCACGATAGCTGAAAGAACTGAATTACGGTGGGATTACTGACATAAATAGTGGCATTTAGCTTTATACATCGACTGATTAGATTTGAAAACTTAACAGAACACATAACTGGCCTACCCTCGGAGATCTACAATGGTTCAGTGTTTTGCTCCAAGCAGCAAGCACCAGAGTCCCACTCCTGTAGATTTTTTGCTTTCCCGAGTAAAAAGAAAAATACATCAGAATACAGACATTTGGTTCGATTGTTAGGTATGATATTATGTACTTCATATACTATGTAGGCCTACTATTGTTAAATTTTCGTCCCTGTCATTTTTCAAAGCTACTTTCAGTCTTAAGTGCCATTGTAGCACAATGTTTTGCTGGTTCAGCAGTCAATAAGGAAAACACTGATAGACCTAATTAGTTTTCCACTTAATATTGCAACGGGCGCTCAGAATGGAAAATGGGAACAGCACTTAACCCTTGCCCTTGTTTATAGGAAGAAAAAATCCATTCTGTATGCCTTGTCCAAAATTGAAGTTATGCATCAGAAAAGTTAGCAATCTAACCTCATTCTTAAAAGTATATTTTCCATTTTTATGCTCATGTTACAGGTCTGAAATACATAACCACGTCCTTTTCCCACAGGAGAAGAGAGAGATTCAACCAAATATTCAAGGGTCTGTAGTTGTCATTTTCGCGATGGAGTTAGAGCCATGGACCTGAAATATATAACCATAATATTAACTAACTATTTGAAAAATCAAGGAGCTCACCCAAAACAAAATCAACATTTAAGCAGACCTACGTTCTGTGATTTATTTCAATGCATTCCACAGTCCATATTTTTCGATAGGTCTAAATTACATAAAAAAAAAAACATTGCGTACTAGCGGAATAACTAAAAAGTACATTATCTAACCAATCATCCATTCAATATATTTTCAAGATTTGATACAACCCATGGCTATTTTCTTGGGTTTTACATATCTAACTCCGTGGAAGAAAATAAAACAGTACTCACCGTTACACCATACACATTCTTCATGCTTGCTTAGACTTTGCCTCTAAGTACACCAGGTACATATGTAAAACTATCAATATCATTTGATTTGTAGTGATTCTCTCCCCGAGAGATTGATCTAGTTTCATTTTTGAAGAAATTCAAGAGGCTCGATATAGACAGCGCCATGTCGGCACAAGTTTGTTTAGAGCTGAAAATTGGTTTCCATGGAAACGTGACGTAATGGCTTGAGGACTCTATTGGCAACGGTAGTGAAACTGAAGCAAAAATTCTACAGGAAAAAGTTGAGGAGGTTATTAAAGTACAAGAAACTGTCAAACAGATCGAAAGTAATTTGTCAAGCAGCCAAGCGCAGGTAATGGAAGATGCTAAAAAGATAACAGCTACATATGCTGATGTATCAAAGGTAAAGGAAACCGTAAATTAAATGGGGAAAAAATTGAAAAAGACATCAAGACCACAAAGGAAGAAATTAAGACACAACTTGCAGAGACGGTAAAGAAGAACGAATTCAAATCCCACCTTGGGCAACATGCAAGAAATATTGCTAATTTGGCTGATGTAAATAAGGACATATTGGGACATGAAGAAAAAGTTGTAGAAGATGGAATTAAACGATACAACGAAGACAAGAAATTAATTGTAGACATTCTCAAGGTCATACATCCCGAATTCGCTGAGAATATCATAGCTCACAGGAGACTTGGATTAGTCGAAAAGGGAAAGAAACGGCCTCTAAAAGTAACATTCTTGAATAAGGAAATGATAATTGATATAATAAAGAAAGCCAAAGGTCTGGCCACCCATGAGGAATATAAGAAAATCTGGATAAGAGAAAACATGACCAAAGATAACAGAGTAACACTATAAAAGAAATTGGAAGTAAAAAGCAAAAATGAATAAAGGACTGAAGAGGAAAAAAAAACTTGTCTATTTGGAGGGTCAGAGGTCTCCAAGCAAAGCAAATATACTATGGGAACCAAAATGTAGACAAACATTAACCCTGAAACCAAAATTAATAAACCAATGAATAAACCAGATTTCATATGCATCACTGAAACCAAACTGGAACCCTCCATAGACGATGTAACGTAAGGATTCAAAGACTATAATATATGGAGAACAGATAGGGCAGATGGAAATGGAGGGGGGTAGCAATATCAACAAGGAAAGGAATTACTACAAAGGAGTAAGAAATTAATCAGAACCCCATGGTGGAAATTAAAGTAATTAAGGTAGAAAAAGACGGGGTAAACATAATAATAACCACGGTATACATGCCACCTCAAACATCGGTGTGGTTACTGGAAAATTGCCAGAAACTAATTCAAGAGACACTAAAGAGCCTGGAAGAAGTGTTACAACTTTTGGAAACCAATGCAAAAGAAATTCTTATCACAGGGGATTTAAATAGCAAAATCGACTGGGAAAGTTTCGATCCCAGAGGGCAACCAGATTCGTGGAATGCTAAATTACTGGAAGTCATAAATAAGCATTGCCTTTTCCAGAATGTCACAGATCATACCAAGAAAAGAGGGCTAGATAGGCCGTCTATGTTTGACCTAATATTTACAATGCATAACGATATTATGGATACCGAGTACTGTCCTTTAGGAAAAAGTGACCATGTAGTGATTATACTAAAGTACTGTGTGTTACAAGAAAAACTCGTCATAAGCAAGGAAAGAAAGGAAAAGTACAATTACAAAAGAGGTAATTAGAAGCTTTAAAGATTTCTTTGAGAGCATAAACTACGAAACACTTCTGGACGATGAGAACCTTGATGTTCAGTATGCAAAATTTTGAGATCTATTAAAAAGTAGAAAAATACATATAAAAATTCAAAATTGAAGCAAGAAATTGCCACAAATGGTTCAACGACAAATGCAAGAAAATGAGAGAAAAGCGCAGAAGACATAGATCTCACGCAGTGTATGAAAGATATAATGTAGGCACTAATGAGTGTACCCAAACCATGAAAGAGGCGAATTTAAACTTTGAAAAGGATATAATCAACAAATGTATGACTCAGCCAAAACACTTAACTACATAAATAGGAAAACTAAAAGAATAGATCAAATTTGCCGTCAAAGACAATAACATTATATATTCTAGGGAGGAAGAAATGTGTGAAATCCTAAATGAGAAATTTCAGTCATTGTTTGTACAGGATCCATACTTTGATAGTACAAATACCTGTACAAACGTAAAGAACATCGAAAATATTACCCTCAAAAAATATGAAATAAAAGATCTAAAAGGAAGTGACAAGACCAAAGCAGAGGGACCAGATGAAATTTCTAACTCGGTTTTTAGGGAATATACCGAAGAACTATGTACTCCTTTATTGTTAATATTCCAAAATTCCTTAAAACAAGGCAAACTACAAAAAAAAAAAAAAAAAATGTAAACTCGCAAATGTTACACCCTTATATAAGACCGGCAACAAACAAAACCCACTAAATTATAGACCAGCTTCGTTAACTAGTGTAGTATGCAAATTGCTAGAAAGAATAATTAGGAAACAATGGGTTGAAATGCTAGAAAAATACGAAATGATATCAACAATTTGGTTTTAAAGAAGGAAGGTCGTGTATAACAAATCTCCTCTGCTTTTATGATAAAGTATCTGAAATATTACAAGAAAGAGGCGGCTGGGTGAACTGTGTGTACTTAGACTTTATATAGGCCTTTGATAAGGTGTCTCATAGAAGACTACTATGGAAATTAGAGAACCTAGATGGAGTGAAAGGCAAACTACTTGCATGGATGAAAGACAGATGAGCATAGTGATTAGAGGGAAGCATTCTACATGGCGACGAGGAACCAGCGGAGTTCCTCAAAGATTGGTGTTGGAGCCGATTATGTTTATTATTTTCGTCATTGATTTAGAATCAAACATAAGCTCAGGTAATTATCTGAATATGTTTGCAGATGACGCAAAGATAAGATACAAAAAAGGATAACAGACAGCGTCTCATTCCAATGCTTCCAAAGTGACATCGAAAACTTATTCACATGGAGTTGTACATGGAAAATAGAATTCAATACCAATGAATGCCACGTAGTCAGCTTTGGTGAACGTACAAATCGCCCACTATTCCAATATACATTAGGGGGCGCACTATTAAACACAGTTGATAGGGAGAAAGATCTTGGGATAATCATAAATCCAAACCTAAATCCAAATGGCCATGTAAATGAAAAGGTCCACAAAATGTTAGGACTGATTGGTAACATGAAGAGGGCATTCGTGTATGTGGGCGAAGATATGGTAAAGAAGATCATTATAGAAATCATAAGACAAAGTCTTGAGTACGGTGCAGTGGTATGGAATCCACACTTAAAAATATATATATATTGACAAACTAGAAAGAGTTCAAAGAGCACCTACTCTTAAAGATCTGAATTACGAAGATAGACTACAGAAATTCGGGCTTACTACCTTGGAAGAAAGAATGAAAAGGGGGGACATGATTAAGCTGTTCAACTGTATTACAGGAAGAGTGAAGATAGATAAAGATGACTTTTTGATCTTGAACACAAGAAAAACGAAAGGACACAACAAAAAGTTGAAAGTAAAAAGAGGTGATAAAGATGTCAAAAAATATAGTTTCCCAAACAGAACTATTGAAGCATGGAACAGTCTCCTCAAACATGTAGTGTGTGCCAAAACTGTGCATCAATTTAAAAAGTTGAAATATAATTGAAATAAATTTGAAATATAGCAGGCGGAACCACATGAGGTTAGCTCTTCTCCCGTGTTGAAACTAGTTAAAAACAACTAGGTAAGAACACACACACATACATATACATATATATATATATATATATATATATATATATATATATATATATATATATATATATATATATATATATATATATATATGTATGTATGTATATATCAATCTATTTATCTATCTAAATAATATATATATATATATATATATATATATATATATATATATATATATATATATATCACACACGCACACGCACACGCACACGCACACGCACACACACACACACGCACGCACGCACGCACGCACACATACACACACATATATGTATATGTATATGCATACATACATACATCCATACATATATTGTATAACGTACATTTACATATATGTACTTATATTCATTGCAAATTACATGAGTATATATTTCCCACTTTGAAAGAGAAATTTAATCATCTTTAGCTATATAAATGTATTAACATTTAAACTATATTCCATGAAATTGAATTAAGTAATAGGTAAAACAAGAGTGCAGAATTCAATTCTCAACGTTTTTTGTCATTGCTGATTTCTTGCATTGTAAAAGTCTAACGATATATCGGTTAATGATAATACATTTGATCCTTTTCTATAATACGATTGAACAGATGTTTGTCTGGTGTGTGTGTGTGTGTGTGTATATATATATCATATAAGCTCCCATTATAATAAATATAATAAAACTTTTTGTGTGTTACATGATTTCCTCTTTCTTATTACTTTTTGAGTTGCCGTGCCTTTTTCAAAGGATGTTATTTGTCTGTTTACTTATCACCACTACTATTTATCTATTTACCATACTGTGTAACCAATTTCATTTGTTTATCATCTGTTTTCTTTAGTAATTCTAATCATTGCTGATACTAATCTCGTTATAGTTTTTACTATTATTTCATTCTCAGTACTATCAGTCCTCATATTCTCCTTAATTCTACTTTCATTGTTATCATCAATACCATAATTATCATCAATAATATTATTACTAGTGTTATCAGGTTCATCATTATTGCTGTTATGTTTATCCTTATTATCATAATTAGTCAGTTAATAACTTTAATCCTTATTATTATAGTTATTATCATTATTATCCCTTTTATCTTTATTATTATTATCATTACTATTATCATTATCATTAGTGTTATTATTATTTTTACTGTTTTATAGTTATTATTTCATGTTTTTTACTATATCTTTAATAGTTAATATCATTATTTTTCCGTTATTGGTATATCATTGTGATAATAACAACGATAACAATAATAATAGTAACAATAATAAATATGATGATCATTATTATCATTATTATTCTCCTTACTATTCTCATTACTATTATCATTATTATTATTTTTATTATTTTCATCATTATCAACATTACTACCATTATCATAATCAATATTATCATCATTATTATTATTATTGTTGTTTCTATGATAATCATCATTTCTATGTTTCTGTGATAATCTATCACAGTATATCATCATCATTGTCGTCGTCAGTTCTTTCACCATCATCATCGTTCTAGTTCATTATCTTTTCCTATATGTATATATATTTTTTTCTGTCTTTCTTTTTTCTTTTTTTTCTTTTCTTTTTTTTCCTTTTCGAAAACGCCAAACACCTGAATATATGCTTCTGGACTTTTGCCTGGAAAGAATTTTGTTCTCTCTTTATGCCTCATACTATACATTTGAACTCCTGCGTGGTATTGCAACAGGCTGCAAGTGCAAAAAATGTTCCTTTGTATTTCTTTCTATGGAAATCGCGGAATACTCTCTTCTTCGAAACTAAAAAGCGAATAGGAGTAGCAGTAACTCATATTTCCTGACAGATATTGCTTCCACTTTCCATGAAAATGCTGCATTCTGATTTACAAACATATATATATGTATGTGTGTGTGTGTGTGTGTGTGTGTGTGTGTGTGTGTGTGTGTGTGTGTGTGTGTGTGTGTGTGTGCTTGCTGTGTGTGTGTGTGTGTGTGTGTGTGTGTGTGTGTGTGTGTGTGTGTGTGTGTGTGTGTGTGTGTGTGTGTGTGTGTGTGTGTATACATAGGTGTGTGTGTGTGTATGTGTGAGCATATGGGTATGTATATGTATACATACATACATACATATATATATATATATATATATATATATATATATATATATATATATATGCATATGTACATATATATATATATATATATATATATATATATATATATATATATATATATATATATATACATATATACACTTATATAAATATGTGTGTGTGAGCATATGGTATGCATACATACATACACATATATATATATATATATATATATATATATATATATATATATATATATATATATATATATATATACATATATATATGTATGTATGTATGTATGCATACCATATGCTCACACACACATATTTATATAAGTGTATATATGTATATATATATATATATATATATATATATATATATATATATATGTATGTATGGATGCATGTATGTGTGTGTGTATATATATATATATATATATATATATATATATATATATATATATATTATATATAATATATATATACATATATGCACATATATATATGCATATACATATGTATATATATATATATATATATATATATATATATACACATTTATATATGTGTGTGTGCGTGTGTGTGCGCGCGCACACACACACACACACACACACACACACACACACACACACACACACACACACACACACACACACACACATATATATATACTATATGTATATACATATATATACATATGCACACATTCCCAGACTCACGCACGGAAACACCTTTAGGAACAACTTTCTAAACTCATCCAAAATGATCTCAAAATATGCATCGACAGACAAATGCTTAAAAGGGTATACAAAAACGTAGTTTTGGAATACACCCACACACGATGCGTAAATATCTCACTATGGAAATGTGCAGGAGAGGCAACACAGGGGAAAACAGAAGCAGAGAGGAATGTCAAAGGTAAAACTGCACTGGATTACTGTGTTAGGATGCATTTCTAGACGATCCAGGACAAGGAAGAAAAAAGAGGGAAAAGGATATATTCACACTTTACTATTATTGTAAATAAATGCAGGGATAGAAATTGCGTGACTTTGCTGAAATACATAAGCACACGCATACAGAAACACACACACACACACGCACACACATATATACACATAAATATATATCTACATTTATGCATGTATGTATCTCTCTATCTCTTTCTCTCTCCATATAATATATATATATGCATACATACATACATATATATATATATATATATATATATATATATATATATATATATATATATATATATATATATATATATATATATAATGAAGTGTACTTGAAGGGTAACCATAACTAATCCATGGTCAGTACCCCAGAGCTCGAAACTCCTATACACCCTGCAGTTCTGGAGGATCCTCCAACGAGTGTTAATGAGGATGTGGTCGATCTCCTCGGCTGCATTACCCACATCGCTGTATCACATCCAGTGATGTGGATCAGAGCGATGATAACAAGAGCCAGAAATCCTCAATTTCTGGGACCTTGCAAAGTCCCGGAAAAGGCATCAGCTCCCGAACCATGGCGACCAACAAACATATCAGCCAGCTCGATTGCCGCCAGATACTGCATTGAAGTCGTCCAGTACAAAACAAATATCACACCGAGGACAACTGTCTGACACAGATGCAAGTTTGGCGTAGAACATCTCTTTCACGTTGCATTTACAAACATCGGTAGGAGTGTACACAGCAACAAGAGACATGAAGCCAAAAGCAAGATTCAGTATATATACTATTATATGCTCATCGACAGAAGTATCCTCTACTGCCGAGAGCTGAAGTCTGCTGGAGATGGCTATGGCTACCCCATGGAGATGGTGACCATCGCTGCGGCCCAACAAGTAATAGGTGTAGCCACACACTGATTGTGCCGCTGTAAGGTCTTCTCACCTTCAAGAGAGCAGCCACTTCAACTTTCATCTGCCTCTGTTCCCTTGACAGTAGTGGCAACTGATCCTCCTGTCGTACAGAACGGACGTTCCAAGCCTCTACCCTGACTGAGGTTAAGGCTTGGGCAGCCACTCCGTGTGGACGCCGCCCACGCCGACGATGCCCATTAAAGTGATGGGTGGCTGGACGCATGTCCCATAATCCGCTTGTGGGGGTCAAGTGGGCTTTGCCCTACAAGTTTCACGCCAGGTTGGCAGCTACCGGTCGCGGATGGGACGGGTGACCCCAGCTCCCAGTCCGAGTCCCATTGGTCGCCAACCCAGAGGGTTACTTGCTGGGTGTGTTTCCCCTTCCCCCAGCACCAACACCTATACGAGAAACTGCCAGTTTGGGTACTCTCGAACTGGCAAGGCCTGCCTCCCCACAGCCACTTATTTACCATATGGGGCATGGGGGCAGGAGTTGGCACGAAGCAAGGGCACGTCCACACGATGGTGGGTCATGACTCCAAACCTTTAAGGTCTCTAGCTGATCCAAGAGCCTTCACAGTTTAGGCTAGGACCGCAAGGTGCCTAGTTTCCATGGGTGACCACAAGGAGGCACTGCAGAAGACTTGATAATGGAGAGGCTATGAGCTGGCGGGGGAGTTTTATACACAGTTGCTCCCTTTTCGCACCAGGCTCTCTCTCTCTCTCTGTGTGTGTGTGTGTGTGTGTGTGTGTGTGTGTGCGTGTGTGTGTTTCTCTCTACCTCTCTCTCTTTCTCTTTCTCGCTCTCTCCGAGTCTAGCCGTCGTGGTGATCGGACGTGTTTAACCTCCTCTCCACATCAGCCATACAACTCAGCAAAACCATGGCATCCCGTGGTCCTGCAGAGTCAGAGGGAAATCTGGCTACCTCCCCCGGGTCAAAGGGGGCCAACCGGGAGACTACCCCGGTGCTTCCTTGTGCAGCTAGCACGAGCTCCCATTCCCGGAGTGAAAGGGTTCCCTTAGCCCAGGGTAACGAGCTCCCTTCCCAGGGTTACGGGACCTCCGCCCAAGGCCATGGGCCCCCCGGTAGCGAGGGTCAACGCTGCCCCCCCGCCCAGGGTGATGGGCTCTCCCACAGCAGCCTGGGGAATGGCTGCTCCCCCACCCAGGGTAATGGGTGTATCAGTGAAGACAGTGCTAGCAGTAAAAACATTGAAAGCAAAACTGAATAATCAATCTATCAAATTGGCAATGTATCAATAGTGCTGAATACCACCTTATGCTTTGTTGCCACGAAAAAAGCGTGGGCTAGATTGCTTCTCTGTGATCAGATTAAGAAACTGGTCCGGAAGAGATTGAAAAGACCCATGATATCGTAATCAACCTTTCAGACTCTAGGAAGCCTAGAAACACAACTCGAGACACGAAGAAAATGATTAACATTATTGTGCACACTATGATCGGCCACTGTGTTAATAGGGAAAATCTGGTGTTCGCAACAACAACTAACATCCCAACCACGGACTGGACGCCGCCGAAAAAGACAGGTATTTCTACTCCTTTTGTTATGTTCTTCCAAAAGACTAAACATTAGGAAACACAGACACACCTAGAACCTTCCTTCAACAATGACAGTTTGTTGGAAAACAAAATAGATTTGCTAATAGGAATGTTCTCCGAACAACAGGCGACGCTCAACAAAATGATAAATCAGAAGGAATGCGCAGAGGCAGCAGACGCCACGACAGACCCGCTCCCCCCCTACCAAATCCCGTCCGACCTCCCTTCCCGTCTTTGTCCAATCCACCTACCAATCTTTCCCATTTGCTTCCCCTCCCCCTATCAGAACGCCCTCTACCTCTACCCAAGAACCCCCCTCCACACCCTCCCTACCTGATGAACCCATGGCTAGCGACCCCCCCAGCTCCCTTCCCCTCCCGCCTATCCCCCCCCCAACAAAAAAAAAGAGAAGAACGACAAGCGGCAAAACCCTTAGCAGGAGCTGATCGACCTGACACAGTGTTCCTGTATATCACAAGCTTCCATCCAGACACAAATGAAGAAGACATCGAAGATCATCTATCGGACAATTTTGAAAACATGTCAAGTGTAAAGGCACACAAAACCGTGATGACACATAATTACTACACCAGTTTCACGGTAACACTACGAGGCCGAGAAATAACGCCCGCTACTATTTTTAGACTCGGATGCCTTCCCAAGGAATGTCAAAGTGTTCCTCAACAGAAACAAGTACAATCGTGATCAGAGGGTTTGACAGGCAATGCCCTCAGCAAATCCGACTGTCAAAATAGACCACATTAACGCTCAGTCTCTCCTTGGGCATTTTGATGACATAGGAATGCTTATAATAGAGAGAGATCTCGACATATTATGTATTAGTGAAACTTGGCTTCACCAAGATATACCAAATGCATTTAATAATATTCCAAACTTCAATGTTTATAGATGCGATGCAGGACGTGGGGGAGGAGTTTGCTTATATGTACGTGACACCTTTAAAACAAACGAGATATCCATTACATTTGCTAGGAGTGCAGATGTAGAGGATATCTGGGTTAATGTACAATGTAATATGCTTCCGTCTTTCATTGTAGGCGCGATCTATAGGCATCCTCATGGTTCTTCTGAATCCTTTGATTATTTAGAAAAAGATTTTAGAGAAATGTCATTGAAAAAGAAATCTCTTTTCATACTTGGCGATCTAAATGATGACTTAAACAAGCCAAATTCTAAATTAACTAAGATAATTAACAAATACAAATTTGAACAACGTAAACAAACCAACAAGAATCACAGAAAATACTTCGTTATTAATTGATGTAATTATAACAAACAGAGCTGAGATTGTCCTCCACACAGACGTCATTCCATGCCATGTTGCCGACCACGAACTCATAACGGTGACACTAGATGTAAAGAAATCAAAATGACCAACAGTTACAAAAAAACTTTCGAAAATTATACAATTATGATTCTCAGTCATTATGCCAAATCATAATAACCAAAGAATCATCTCATCTAAAAATTTTGCAAACTGACAACGTAGACAAGCAGGTAGATGTCTTCACGGAAGTGATTAATGACAGTGTAAATGCCATCGCCCCCTTTGTTACAAAAATCATTAAACGTCCTCCGGCCCCATGGATTACCGACGACATCAAGAGAGCCATAACAGATGGAAATGATATGCATAACGCTCTCAAAAATAACAGATTCGACATGACACTCCAGACTCACTATAAACAAAGAAAGAAATGTGAAATCGCTAATACAAGAAGCCAAAACTGATTAATTTAGAAATAGATTAACAAATTGTAAAAAAAATTCAGCTAAAACATGGAAGATTTTAAAGACACTTGTACCAAACAAAAATAAACATAAAGATAATCTAAACACCAAAATTAGTGCAAATGAATTTAATGAGTTCTTCGCTAAAATTGGACATTCCACATATGAACAAACAAACGCTTCCATATCTAAACAAAACACAGTAAGTATAAGGCCCCCAGGAAATAGTTTCAGACCACAACCCGTTCAAATAGAAACTGTAATCCTGACAATAAAACACCTGCGTGAAACAATGTCTGTGGGGGTGGATGGTATTGCTCTTCCCTTCCTCAGAGACAGCCTACCTGCTGTGGCGCATTATTTAACGGTTATCATTAATACATCTCTGATCACCGGTGACTTCCCATCGCTCTGGAAGCATGGCATAATAACACCAGTTTTTAAATCTGGTGACAAAGACGAAGTTAATGATTATCGCCTTATTACCATACTTCCTATACTATCGAAGGTTCTCGAAAAAATCGTAGCAGACCAACTGACAACATTTCTAGAGACACACGACCTACTATCTATAACACAGCATGGCTTCAGAAGTAAGCTGTCCACTGAAACAGCAGATTACAAATAATATTTATGAGAATATAGACAACAACCATATAAACTTGCTTACATTGTGCGACTTATCAAAGGTCTTTGATAGTGTCAATCACAAAATCCTCATCAGTAAACTAATGAATCACAAAATTGACACATATTGGTTCAGAAGCTAAGTAATAGAACCCAATCAGTCAAAATTAGCGAGAATATACCAGAAAAAACAGAGTGTATCCTTTGGTGTCCCACAAGGATTTATATTAGGCCCAATCCTGTTCATAATATTTGTAAATGATCTGTCACCCATAGCCCAAAATTGCCTTCTTGTTCAATACGCCGATGATTCACAATTTCTACATAGTGATTCTGTAAACAACTTAGATACACTGATACTAAAGACCCAGGAGACACTTTCACAAGTAAAAGGATACTTTGACTCAAATGGCCTTAAGATAAATCCAGATAAGACACAATGTATCTTCATATGTAGTCGCCAAAACCGCCAAAATTCCTGTAAACACGACCATAATATTTGAAGACAGCTAAATAAGACCGAGGACTTTTGTAAAAAATCTAGGCGTACACATTGACAGATTCATGACATTCGAGAACCACGTCGATAACATCCACAGGAAAGTAATGGGCACACTAATTTATTTAAGTCATATCAAAAATAGAATCCCAGCTGAAACTAGAATATCTGTTATACAAACACTAGTTCTCAGTATAATCAACTATTGCTCAAATATATGGGGTACAGCAAACAAAGGTCAAATTCAGAAAATTCAAAAATTGCAAAACTTTGCTGCCAGGGTAGCACTTGGGAACGTAAAGAAGTATGACCA
>NC_091549.1:27440138-27442638 GCF_042767895.1 Penaeus vannamei
TTATTTTTATTATTATTATTATTATTGTTATAATCATTCATACTATTATTACTATCATTATCATTATTATCCTTATCCTTATTATTATCATCATCATCATCATCATCATCATCATCATCATCATCATCATCATCATTACCATCATGCAGCCGCCAACAATACCCTATGATCCGGCGCAAGGATATATTACAAGAGGCATCAAGACGAGACTCCAGGGCACTGGATAATGTCCAGGTCTCACTACCATAGAGCAAAACTGGCACTATCAGTGCCCTGAAAACCTGTAGCTTGGTCCTTCTGCACAGGTACCGGCACGTCCAAATACTCTTGTCGAGAGAGTTCATGACCCCTGCTGCCAGGCCAATCCGTCTGCTGACTTCCTGCTCTGACAGCCCAGAGTTATGAACTGCACTACCAAGGTATGTAAAGCTCTCTGTGACTTCAATGTCCTCGCCACAAGCACGTACCGACCGAATAGGTTCTCCTAGAAAGTCCCCAAAGTCCTGGATCTTGGTCTTGGTTCAGGAGACCTCTAGACCCAAGGGCTTCGCTTCATTACTAAATGCTAAAAGAGCCACTACTAGGGTCAAGGTCTGTAACCTTAATATTACCCAGGGTTGCTCCACAATGACTTTGAATAGTAGCTCTGCCTATTACCTAGTCCATGCAAGTGTTGAAAAGTGTTGGTGCAAGGATACGGTCTATTGTGGACTAAATAGGAGTGAATCCAGATTGCTCTGGCCTCTAATGCCTTAGTAGATGGTCTCTAATACGCCTCAGAAGGATGCGGGCAAGAACCTTGCCTGGTACACTGAGCAGTGTGATGCCGTGGTGATTGCTGCAGTCCCATCGGTCCCCCTTCCCCTTCCAGAGAGGGATGACCACATCCCTCAACAGGTTAGAGGGAACGGTACCGGACTGCCAGATGGCAGCCAGAACAGCATGCAATCCCCACACCATAGGTTCACCACCAGCCTTTAACAGTTCAGCTGGGATGCCGCAAATACCCGTTGCTTTGCCACTCTTCAGCTTGGAGATCGCCTCCCTAACTTCAGTTAGGGAGCGTGGGTCCTCGCTAATGAGTGGGTCCGGCATCGGAATCACGGCACTACCCACATCCAAGTTAACTGTTGGAGGGTCAACCTGATACAACTGCTCAAAGTTCTTAGCCCAATGCTCCCGCACTGCAACAGGATCTGAGACGATCTGGCCAGCTACTAAGCGAATTGCAGTCACCTTTAAGATGGCTTGGAATTCAGTTTTCTCAGGGCTTGGTATGCAGGATGAAGGTAATTTACTAAGAAATGTCCTTCGACCTCCTCAGCAAGACTCCTAATAAACTGTTCCTTGTCCCTTCTTAACAGAGACCGAGTTCTGCGCACCTGAGAACGGTGCAAATCCCGATCCCCTGCCAGACGAGATGCACAGCAAGCATCTGTGGCTTCCAGTGTCTCCTGAGAGATTAAATTCGATTCTTGTGCTGCATCAAGCATTTCGCGCTTGAAGGTGTCCCACAGGGTGGTCATTGGGCCGCTGGGGAATTTTGAAGTGAACCCAGAGGGTAGTCACAACCAATCTATGGTCAGTACCACAGAACTCAGCACTACTATACACCCTGCAGTTCTAAAGGATCCTCCAACGAGTGCTAACGAGAATGTCGTCGATCTCCTTAGCTGCATTACCCGCATCGCTGTACCATGTCCAACGATGTGGGTCTGGGCACTGGTACCAGGAGCCAGAAATCCTCAATTTCTGGGATCTTGCAAAATCCCACAAAAGGAGGGAATTCTCGCTGCCGATATCAACTCCCGAACCATGAGGACCGACTGACATCTCATAGCCAGCTCAATCACAGCCAGATACCGCATTGAAGTCACCCAGGACAACACGAATACCTCGCCGGGGGCACCTGTCTGACACAGACGCTAGTTTGGCGTAGAACATCTCTTTCATTACCATTATACGCTTGACTGGAGTGACCTCTACCACCAAGGGCTGGAGCCTACCGGAGACAGCTATGGCTACTCCCTGAAGATGGTGACCATTGCTGTGGCCTGACCAATAATAGGTGAAGCTACCTACACTGATCGTGCCGCTGCCAGGTCTTCTCACCTCCGAGAGAGCAGCCACCCCTACTCTCAGCCTCCCCAATTCCCTTGATAGCAGGGGCAACCGATCATCCTGACGCAAAGAGCGGACGTTCTAAGCCCCCACCCTGACTTCCCGCCTGAGGTTAACCCTCGGGCAGTCGCTCTGGGTGGACGCCACCTCTGCCGACACTGCCCCACCTAAAAGGCGGCAGGCTGAGGGACCCGTCATCCACTTGTGGGGTTCCCTAGGGCTTTGCCCCACAAGCTTCATATACGGGCTGGCGGCTGCCAGAACGCAGGCGGGACGAGGAGCTCTCGTTCCCATCCTGCACCTCAGCAGCCACCCTCCCAACGGGGCCCGCAGCCCGCCTCTCTCTCTGGGTAGGAGGGACATTTCCCCTCCCCTCAGC
>NC_091549.1:27475138-27480951 GCF_042767895.1 Penaeus vannamei
TTTTGGAGCGGAAATATGAAATTGTGAAATTGTTAAATTAAATATTCTTACTATGGTGACTAGGAAACCTGCGTCTGTTTCCTTTCACACTGCGTCGGCGTCGGCCTGTGACGGTAGTGGCACCCGAAGGCATCCCCTCCGAGAGAGCCCCGGTGTTCAAAAGGCAGGGCCAGGAGAGAGCGGGCGCGGCAGTTCAGGACCTGAACATAACGGATAAGGAGACTTTTGCCCTAATGCGCTCTGCGATTAGAGGAAGACGGCGTCCCGGGTGGGGGTGGGGGGGTGGGAGGGGGGGGGATCTTGCGGCGAGGGGCTCGAGGAGTCCGGGACGCCGTAAACTTTCCTCTGGCGTCGAGCTCCAGCTTGTTTCCCTGACTATCAGCGTGAGATAGTCGAGGCATACCTTTCCATCTCTTCTTGCTGCATGATGACTGTCTATCTTCCGTCACCTTGCGCTGTGGTGCTTGGATACACATATTCTTTCAGGAATACCATACATTTTCCTCCTCTCACTGCAAACGGCTTTTCTCACGGCGTAGGACGAGAAGTTAACGATGATGTCCCTCGGGCCCGTCTGGTGGGTCGACAGCTTTCCTACTCGACGCTCGAATGCAGGACCCCTAGGTTTTCCCCCAGGAGCTTTGCATATTTCAGCTGGCACTACTTCCATGAGGGTTTTCTACAATGCCATAAATTCATTATGTGTTATGGCGGCCATCATTATCTAAATAATCACTCTGCACCATTCGTTTGAGCTCCGAGAGGATTATTTTATCGGAGAATGCCTTTCAAGTAGGAGGAGAAGCGGCGATTTCCCTGTTTTAGGCAAGTCGCTTTAGTGGTCACTTCATCTGTTGTCTTTTGGGTGAATTCTAAATTGTTTAATAGATCACTGAATTTATGACTGATTTGAGGTGATGGCATCATGCTGTTTCTGAGATTCTGTCCGTGATTTCATTTACCTGTATCCTTGGATCGTCAAGTAGTCTTCTAACGCTTCTAAATCCTCAGTCAGCTCGGGGTCAGCAACGGGGGGAGATGAGGACGACTGAGGTGAGGTCTTGCTGAGCGAGTCGTGGCCTTACGAAGAGTACGATTGCATGCGCGAACTTCAAAAAGATACCACAGGGGATCCCGAGGGAAGCATCACATTTCCACGTGCCCTTAACTGACTAAATCCAATCAAACTACCTTTTCACTCTTTTAGGGCTTGCTAATCTTACCACATTATAATGTATTTGTTGAAGATGTATTTTTTTTTTCATCCCGGACCCCTAATACTGATACATTGTGTCAAGTTGTATCGTGGTCGCTACAAAACACGGTCATCGAAGTTTGTACTGACATTGCAAAGTTATTTTTCATAAATGCACTTACAAAATCGACAGAAAACCAATGAATCACCTAATATGCTGGTATGATTTTAATTACAAGCAAAACATTGTGGAAGCTCTAAATAAAATGGGAAAAGTACCTGACTATTTGTGGGATTTTATACACACCACTCTTCGCTTTGCAAGGCTGTTGGAAACTTTGAAATATGTATTTCTCAGATCACTTCAAAGTATTTTTTCTCATTGCATAAATTGTTCTTCATATGAAAAGTAAAAGTTGCCTAAGGTTTTGCATCTTACCGTATCCACCACGAGTGAGTGAGTATGTGTCCGAATCAGACAACTGAATAGTTCCAATGATTGCGGGCATGTCCTTGTCTCATTGAATTATATTAACAAAATAAGATACACAGCATTTTCTTTGATATTCTAGAGCCTGTAATGTTATGCCATAGTGGTACAGAATGATTTTGAAGTCATTCATCCCACCGAAGTCAATGCCACGTCATATGACTCGGACACGTTGGAAATTCTTATTATGAAGTTCCAGGGACCGTCATGAATTTTACTCACAGCGAATGAACATGTATTAAATTTACTGCTAAATAAGCACAGACATATTTTTTGTAACTGTATGAATTTTGTATCAAGAAAGTGACGGTGCGATTCGCAATTAAAGAAAATACAAATCCCCATCTGAGACTACGTGAAATATATCTGAAAAATATGTTTCAAAAATGTATCAAAGTGTTACGGGTTTCGGAAGTGCTACAAAACTGCAGTAGCCTCTCGTGACAGCGTTCGACCGCCATGCGCGCGTTCTTACCATGAGTAAGTAGAGCATCCTCCGCCCGTTGACACAATTCCATTACTTTCCAGGCCTCTAGTAGACTAATGGGGAAAAAATGGGATATAGGTAAACTCAGAGTGATAGAGATGAAAGTGATATCATGACAGTCTCCATGACGGAAGCATCACAATGTTAGGACAAAGGCTATAGATGATATTAATTAATGATAGAATAATTAGGCTGATAGGGTAGTTGTCGTGGCAGCAGTATTAGCATATAGTTAGGCTTGAAATATGTCAGATTGGTAATTTTTCTGAACAATCGGTTCCCAAATCATTATCAGTGGATAATCGTGCATCATTAGTCCATTATTTGTGCTTAATTACGAGAGATTTTCACTGGCTTATAAACGTAACATGTAATAGGCTAAATAAAAGTTTTTTTTCACCCTTTGTTTAATCAATGTATTTAACTCTCACCATTTCTGCGTCAAGAGCATTATAGAATAGCGATAAATATATCGGATGTGTAAATACTTCTGTATATTTGTGCAGAATATAAAATAATATAGACTACGCTGTACAGCAACGATTAGCAAATTCCAATTTATCAAACGAGTTTTTATTCTGTGTGAATATATAATCATTATCCGCCCATTTAAGCACACACTAATTCAAGCGCTCAAATAATTGTACATATAGAAAAACAATTTCGTCCATACGGGTTTGTAATAAATAACAGTGTGATTACGATTAAATGATCAGGTTTATTTACGAATAATCTTAGAGTATTATACTGCTATACACATAACCATCCAATTTGATACTCTTTTGATCACATCTTGTAAATTATCTGGACTAACGACTACCATCAGACAGATCTGATTATTTTACATATAGTGAAACATAACGAAACATCCCGTAGAGTTTGTACCTGTTTTGTGTGTGTGTGTGTATGTGTGTGTGAGAGTGTGTGTGTGTTTGTGTGTGTGTCTGAGAGAGAGTGTGAGTGTGTGTGTGTGTGTATGACCCCACTTTGATTTTATTTACTGCTGAACGGTTACTCCTTACGCACATGCATGCATTCCTCATATTTTTATTTTACGTTTCTATGAGCTCGCGATCTATACTATGAAGAGCCCTGATCTACGGCATCGTGCAACTAAGTTAAATTGATAGATACATTTACCATGAGCATATTTATCTCTACTTTTACCTTCCTTATTTTATCAATATCTGTCATTAATATCAGCCTCATTCATACTTCCATCAGTCCCTCTATTCCTTGGCCTCCTCTCCCAGATGTGTATTCCCGCCTTCCGACCCTTCATTCATCAGCCTCCATTGAGCCCAATCCCCCCCCCCCTCAGGATCGCTCCCCCTCCCTCGCTCTATCTACCAGTCGATTCACTCCCTCATGTTCAAATCTCGCTCTCTACCCCCCATTCATTCCCTCCCGTCATTTGCTCTTCTTGCAGTGTTTTAACATCCCCCCTTCTTTCCCCGATCTTCTCCATTTACCCGTCAATTTGTCCATCCACTTATTCATCTCTCTCTCTGTCTATTTATCCTCCGTTTCCCTTCCTCTTTGTCTCTCTCATTCCCCTCCTCATTTGCCCTCCCAACAGCGTACCCCCCACCCTACTCTCTTACTCTCATTCCCCCGAGTCAGTCCTCCACTCCCTCCCTCTCTATCTATCAGGCCATCCCTCCCTCCTTCCGCTCATCCACCCATCCATCTCCCTTTCCCTCCCTCATTTGTTTTCCCCGCCGTCTACTTGCTCCCCCGGCCCCGTCCCCTCCTTTATCCTCCCCCGCCTCTCTCCCCCGCAAGAGCTCCCCCGAGTGAGATTATTATGTCAGTCGTGTCAATCCGAGCCGCGCCTTCGCCGCACCTGGGATCCGTGCTTCGTAGATAAGCTTTTTGGGGATTAGATAAATATCCGCGCGGGGAGGCGTCGCCCCTTGCTTCCTTCTTACCGTTACGGCGTTGTTTCTTGTTCGTCTTATTATTGATTTTGTTAGCATTTTGTCTCCCTTTTCGTCTGACTATTCTCTTCATTTGCGTATTTCATGTCTCTTCGTGTGCTTCGTCAGCTACTATCTTCTTCCTCTTCCATCTGTTTAATGTTTTGTGTACATAATGTGTATATGCAATTACGCACACACACACACACATACACACACACACACACACACACACACACACACACACACACACACACACACACGCACGCACACGCACACACCACAGAGAGAGATAGGGGGAGGGGGCAAAAAGACAAACAAAGACAGACATATAGAGTTTAAGAGATTCAGAAACAACGTACCCTCACAGCCAGAAACTCACACCCAGACATGCAAACAAACATACATGAATACCACTGACACTTAAAAATATATTATATATGTTTTAAGTTTTATTTTGTTTGCATCAGGAATGCAACTCGGAATTAGGTCAGCCGAGGGGCTGCGAACTTCAAAAGGACAACCATTTATTGCAAATTTAATAAACACAGTTTTACAAACAAGCATGTCCCCCCACTTACACACACACACACACACACACACACACACACACACACACACACACACACACACACACACACACACACACACACACACACACATAGACACACACACACACACACCCACACACACACACACACACACACACACACACACACACACACACACACTCACGCACACACACACACACACACACAAACAAACACACACACACAAACACACAAACTCACACACACACACACACACGTAGAATACATAGAGACGTAACCACATAATAGAACAACAATAATAATGATAATTTTGATAATAACAATGGTAATGATAATAATACTGGTGATGAAGATAATGGTGATGATGATAATAATGATAACAAAAATAACAATAATGGTAATTATAAGAATAGTATGGGTAACATTAACAATAGCAATAATAATAATAGTAACATTTAATTCTACGTTATCATCTATAACAGTTACGGGTAGCACCGTTAATTACGTAGACCACTACATAAAAGGGCCCTTAATGGCTTACGCAACTTTTTACATGGAACTTTTATAGTCTAAAAACAGAAAAGAAAGAAAGAAAAAAAAAAGAAATATCCCCCCCCCAAAAAAAAAAAAAAAAAAAAAAAAAGAAAAAAAAAACATGCATCGAACAGTTAACACCAGTGTGACAAATCATTGCGGGCGTGATATGGGACCCATTACTTCTTTATATTTAACCTTTTTCGGGATTGAGGGGGAGGGGGGAGGGGGCTGACGGTTTTAATATTGCGGCCTGACGAGTATTGCTTCCATAAAGGTATGATATTGTTAGGAGCTTCTCATAAACTTTTATGTGACGGCGGGAGAGTCAGCATTTTCTTTTCAATTTTCCCCTTTTTTGCGGGGGGGGGGGGGGGGAGTTTTTTTTGGGGGAGGGGGTCTTTTTCTCTCTCTCTATTTCTCTCCCCACATCCTTCCCCCGTCTCTCCCTCTCTCTTTATCTATCTATTTTATCTATCTATCACTCACTCACTTTGTCTGCTTGCCGATCTGTGTCTGTTATTCGTTCTATATCTCTCGTCTTCTTTCTTTTCTTTTTTAAGTGATAACGCATGGTCGTTTTTATTTTGTTTCACGTCTGTTTATACCGAGCGAAATTTCGAAACCGGCACCCCAG
>NC_091549.1:27491451-27493951 GCF_042767895.1 Penaeus vannamei
ATATATATATATATATATATATATATATATATATATATATATATATATATATATATATATATATACATATATATATATATATATAGATAGATAGATAGATAGATAGATAGATAGATAGATAGATAGATAGATAGATAGATAGATAGATAGATAGATAGGTAGATAGATATAGATAGATAGATAGATAGATAGACAGATAGATTGATAGATAGATATATAGATATAGATAGATAGATAGATATAGATATAGATAGATAGATGGGTAAATATATAGATATAGATATGGACAGACAGATAGATAGATACGTATATACATACATATATGGAAATATATATAGACATATATAAATATATATATATATATATATATATATATATATATATATATATATATATATATATATATATATATATATATATATATATATATATATATATATATATATATATATATATATATATATATATATATATATATATATATATATATATATATATATACATTTACATATATATATTTATTTATTTATATGTATTGAGTGTTTGTGTGTGTGTGTGTGTGTATGAGTGTTTATACATACATACATACATACATACATACATACATACATACATACATATATATATATATATATATATATATATATATATATATATATATATATATATATGTATGTATATATGTACATATACACATATACATATATACATATACTTATATGTATGTGTGCGCATGTGTGTGTGTGTGTGTTTATGTGGGCCAAAGTAGCTTATATCCATATTTGGCATCAAAGAGGATTTTGATAAAACATGGTTGCAATGCACCATTATTTGGAAGAGTTGTGTCGCTTTGCGGTAGACTGCGGAACAGGCCACAGACCGAGCGTCCCGAGGTAAGGAGAGCCGTCGACCAGGGACAGGAGACCGACGAGACCAAACAGGGCGCCTGGGCGGGCATGGATCATTCCATTTTGATACTGGATAAAGGCTATCTTATTTTTAATGGAGAAGCGAGCCGCCTGAGAAAGGAATTGGTCAAGCTCTATGTCTCACCTTGAGAATACCTACTGGCTGTGTGATTCGTAAAGTTCGTTGCACCTTTTACTAGTCAGGCCTTAGGCAGGAATGAAAATAAGCAGGTTTCAGCCTCACAGCAGAGGTAGTTCTTGCTAATAAGGTTAATGATATCTAATTCGTTATCTTCTGGTCTCTGATTGTCGTGTGTCCCTCTGCTGGCGTATATAAACCTGCTATCTTCAAAAATTTCTTTTACAGTGGAAAGAAGATTGCTCGAAGATCGCTTACCGTCCTGGTTGCCAAGGGATAGTCCGGTAACATTTTCCTGGACTTGCTGTTTAGTGTAGCCATCCCTCTCTGGAAGGGGAAAGGGGAACGCCAGGGCTGCAGTATTCACTGATACATTATACTGCTCAGTATACCAGACTAGGTGCTCACTCCCATCCTCTTGCGCCGTATCAGATTCCCCCGGCTATCCTGACAAATCCCACTGTAGACTGGATATTTGTTTCGCGTCTTTATAGTGCACTATAGTGTGTTTGTTCCTTGTAGTATACGCCGACCTCGAGAGAGAGAGAGAGAGAGAGAGAGAGAGAGAGAGAGAGAGAGAGAGAGAGAGAGAGAGAGAGAGAGAGAGAGAGAGAGAGAGAGAGAGAGAGAGAAAGAGAGGAAGCATGATATTGTTCATTATGTCCACACAAGTATACCTATAAGCACACACTCACTTTAATAGGAGAAGGAAGAGGAAACCGAGTTCAGAAAACTGAAAGGAAGAAAAAAAAACTGAAAACATCCCTCCATCAATGGACCTTTTCACCGTAGAAATATGCTCAGGATACGTGTAATGAAAACATTAACTGGAGCATGTTGATGCTGAGATGACAGTACGTGACTATGCTGTCCCACAAATGAGTAATTTCAAATATACTTTTTTTCATCTCCCTATATATGTTTCTGGTCTTGTGAACGTTCTTGGACTTGATGAATGCTTTCAAGATCTCCTCTTAAACTAGAAGCTTTGGGAAATATTTCATGTGTATTAATTAGGTAAACCCCTGTCACCAGTTCAAGGAAAAGTTATGAGGAACATGATATAGCATATTCTTCTTTTTCTTCCCTTCTATCGTTCTGCAAGGCTGGTTGTCTGTCTGTCACATCATTATCACCCTGTCTGTTTACCTTCTCCCCTTCTCCTTGCTCTCCCCAACTCTCGGTACCCATGTCTACAAACAGTATATTCAAGTGTGAGTGAGCAGAGAAGCAAAATACGAGACGGCATGCAATATTGACCTCCATCTCCTTATCACATTTAACACATTTACTGATGAATGTAACGTATTTTTACGTAGTGTTCTGTTTGTGTGTGTGTGTTTTCTTTTATTGTTACTGTGTGTGTGCGTTGCTCTGTAATGTTGTCATATTCCTATCATAGCTAAAATACTTCATATATATAATAGGGATAGCAATAGTCAAAAATATTTAT
>NC_091549.1:27496451-27498951 GCF_042767895.1 Penaeus vannamei
TTTTCTCCCTCCATCCATCAAGCCCCCCCCCCCCCCTTTCCTCTCTCTCTCTCCCTACCCATCCTTCCTCAGTGCTCTCTCTCTGCTTCTCCCAGCCTCTTACCTTCTACCTCCCTATCATTACTTACATGCGTCAGCCTTTTCTTCCTCTTCCTCTTCTACCCCTCCCTCTCCCCTCGCCCCCCTCTCCTATGACAGCGGGCGTCGGGAGAGGGCGTCCTTAATCTCGATCCCCAGACGTCGCCAGGAAGCTGCCACCTCCGGCCGTCAGCGAGGAGGACATGAACGACCCTCCTCTTCCTCTGCTTGGTCGTCGTCCTCTTCCTGCTCTGCTTGGTCGTCGTCTTCCTCCTCTTCCACTGCTTGGCCATCGTCCTCCTCCTCTGTTTGGTCGTCCTCTTCTTCCCCGCCTCCTTTAATCGGTCGTCATCCTCTTCCTACTCTTTCTCTAATTGGTCATCTTCCTCTCCATCCTCCTTTTCTGCTCAGTCGTCCTCCTCTTCCTCCCCCTCTGCTTGGTGGTTTTCCTCCTCATCTTCTTGGCCGTCCTCCTCTTCTGATTGGTCGCCTTCTTATTTCTCCTCCTTCTCCTCTGTTTGGATATCTTCCTCATCTGCTCAGTCGTCCTCCTCTGTTTTGTCGTTATCCTCTTCCTCCCCCTTCTCTGCTTGCTCCTTTTCTTTCTTCGCCTCCTCCTCTGCTTAATTGTCTTCTTTCTCTGCTTCGTCGTCCTCCCCTTCCTTCCCTTGGTCGTTCTTCTTGTTTCTTCTCTTCTATATTCTCTGACTCCATTTGTTTCTCCCTTTTCTTTTCTTTGTATAAGTATATATATATATATATATATATATACATATATATATATATATATATATATATATATAAATATATATATATATATATATATATATATATATATATATATATATTTTTTTTTTTTTTTTTTTTTTTTCCCTATCTTCTACACTTTTTTTTCTTTTTTTCCTATTCCTCCAACTCTTCGTTTGCTAATTTTTCTTTTATTTTCGATGAACTACTTTTTGTTCTCCTGTATTTCCAACGACACCATCACGACCTTCTTTTCTCCCTTTCTCTCTTTTATCCTCTTCATCTTATTCTCCTCCCTCTCCATCATCTTTCTTCCTCTCCGTCCACTCCCTTCCTCCCTTTCCTCCCCCACCCCTACCCCCAACCCCGTAGCCGAAATCTGCTCGGAGTGACACTCATTATCTGCGCCGCCCCATCATCACGGATATCCTTGTCGCCTCCGCCTCTGTCTCCTTATCGGCCGCTGCAGATGTTTTACGAGCTGGGACACATTACGCGAAAATTACGTTCATGTTCTTATATATGAGTTGTGTACAGACATATGTGTACATGTGTATGTGTTTGTGTTTTGTGTGTGTGTGTTTGTGTGTGTGTGTTTATGTCTATGTGTGTTTGTGTCTGTGGGTGCGTGTGTGCATGCATATGTCTTTTGAGGTGCTCTTATAAAGCCCCATGACCAAGACCAACTAAGTTTGAACACTCTCAGAGTTGGATCTTGGCCCCCTAGGTCGACACTGGGACGAACCCGGGGTGCGCTGCATGTAATAGCGAACTGAAGGATCCGGATATAACATGCAGTTACTGATTTTGATGTCAATAGCGAAACATATTATCACGAAGCTCACAGATAACGAAATGCTGCTCATTATATAATCATCCCAACTCAAGTCGCGGGATGTTATAATGTGTAGTTTTTTAACACACACACACACACGCACGCACGCACGCACACACACACACACACACACACACACACACACACACACACACACACACACACACACACACACACACACACACATACACACACACAGATAGACAGGTTGAGATAGGGGAGAGAGGGAATAGAGCGAAGGTGTGGGGGAGAGAGTGTGAGGATGGAGAGAAGGCAGAGAGTGAGTTAAAGCACACTGAAGGATGATAACAACACCAGCATCTGAAATCCAGGATTCTTAGCCTTTGAAAGAGAATTGTTGAATGATGGCGGAGAGAACGAGGCAGAATGATTTCAGACACAAGAAAAAGAATGGTTTTGAAAAGAAAACGTAAATACTCGTGTGTAAACAGACAAGGAAAATTTAATGAACCTCTGCTTCTTACCTCTCTCACTTTTGTCCATCTCGATATATATTTATGCTATTGTATATATATCATTATACAAACACACAATGTTTACATACATACATACATACATAAATATTCAAGTAAGGTTTTTAGTCATGTTTACATAACTGATATATTTAGTATGATGGCAAACACATACAGCATCATGGACACGACTAAGAAGTGCAAGATTCACATGATGCTAGCGACGTTAAAGTCCACGCAAATTTTCGTAAAATTATAGATAGACACAGGCTTGCACAAGACCGTAGCATGTATGAAACTGTTAGAATAGTGATCAACAATTCCTCTTCTCCGACATGACTGTTACAAATTCTGCAGGAAAAAAACG
>NC_091549.1:27526451-27536451 GCF_042767895.1 Penaeus vannamei
ATGATGTTTATATTAATGATGATAATGATAATGATGATGTTAGTAACAGTAAGAGAAATAAAAGTGAAAATTACTACCAGTGATGATAACGGTGAAAAAAGTAATATGAATTGTAATGCTAATGATGATGGTGTTGAATACTGACAATAATGATTATATTAATCATAATAATTGATAATAAGAATAAGCATAACTAACGTCAATAGTAATAATAATAATAAAATAATGATATCCACGGGTCCCGATAATCATGATAAATGACAATACTAATACTAATAGTAGTTATGATACTACAATCTTGCTCCTAATACTCTTGTTACTAGTCTTATAGCTGATAGACAGTGACGACAATAAAGCCATCTATCAGGTAGGCAACACCACCATAGTGCTCATCACGATTCTATGCTGTATTACAACCAAGAAGCATGGGCACGTTTGGCGTTATGTGATCAAATTAAGAAGCTGTATAGCCCAAAAGAGATAGAAAATGCCTACACCATTCTATTTGTATGAGATTCAAGAAAAACAAGAAACATCACCAAAGACATCAATTTCATAGTGCATACAATGATCGACCAGTGCTTAAACAAGGACAATATATTGTTTGCCACAACAACGACAGACGCTCCCGCCACTGGCTGGCCAAAGAAATCAGGGGTCTCTACACCTTTTGTGGAAGTATTTCAAAAACAAAAACTTGTTCTCCGAGCAACAATCTGCAATAAACAGTTTGATTAGTCAAGGAGTGATGCTTCCTCAGCCGCAGGAATGCGGAAAGGAATTATCCGTCGCAACAGACTCGACCCCATCCCCTCACGCAACATCCGGTCTCTCAACCCTCACTCACGATCAATCTGCCTATCAATCTTTCCCTTTCGCATCCCCTCCTCCTGCCAGAATGTCATTAATCTCTACATCAAATGAACACACACACAACCATACTCCCCTACAACTTCCACGGCAGTAACCACGACCAACGCCCCTCCTTTCTCTCCCCTACCCCCACCCCCTCTCCTCCATCTCTACCCATGTAGTCACCCCCAGCACAGTTTTACTTTAAGTCCTTGAATACGTAGCTTGTTCCCGCTGCCACCACGAGGCTGTCGTTGCCTCGAACGATTGAAAGTGCTATTGTGCTCTCTGGAGGCTTGATTACAATCAGGGATTCACGCAAACTCACCGTTAAACTGCTATTATTTATCCATTAAAGAAAAACACTACTACAGACACATGAACGCAACATAAAAGCACGTGGCACGCAACAACAAAAAACACGTGGCACGCAACAACATAAAAACACGTACACCACGCAACAACATAAAAACAGTGCACCACGAAACAACATAAAAACACGTGCACCACGCTAAAAAAATTAACACGTGCAACTAAAACACTAAAAGGGGATAACAAACACGTAGACACTAAAGGGGGATAATACAACACTAAAACGCACTGTACCGGACACGAAACGCTGGACACCACGGTGACACAGAGCACGCACTTAACATCGAACTGGAAATGTTAGCATGGGGCGCGACGGAGTACCGAACCGCGAGGTCAAGTCGTGAGCATATAAAAGGGTCAAAGTACGTAACCTGTGGGGGCGGTACAGCAACCGGCGAGTGGGGAAAAAAAATAATAATAACTCTCCGCAGCTCGTATCTCTCCCTCGCCGCGTCCCTGGCCTGCCTACCTGTCGACCCTCCTCACCAGGTGGACGTGGGCAAAGCCGAACGTCTTGAAGGCGGACCGAGACGGCAGTTCGGTAGTTCGCTCGTTCGCTCGTCCGCCTCGGAGGCTCGTTTCCCCGCAGGGCACAGGGGTGCCAAAGGCATGACGAGACAGTGGTGGGGGATCGTGCCACTACAACCGCCCCCTTCCAGTCGGCTAGCCGCCCCGGCTTGCCGCAATCACCTCCGGGGCCGACGTGGTGTCTTCTGGCCCACGCCCTCACGTGCAATGGCCCAGCCACAGCGAGGTTGCTCCGGCGTCTGCAGTATGTATCGTTGGGAACGGAGGGAAGCGGAATCGGGAACGCATACGGGCGGCAGTCGTTTCAGGTACAAGAGAATAACATGCAGGAACAAGCACAAAACAAATTTACATAAGCATAGTAAATAGACAAACGCGTAAGTACCGATGATACATGCTATCTAATTTGGCTGCATAGCTTAGGGTGACCTTACAACGCCAAGCAACAATACATTTAGTGGATCATCTGGATCAGGGTCTTCCTCATGCATAGGCTGATCCATACCTTCGGGCATCATTAACTGCAGCTCATTATCAACTCTAAGAGGTATAACTTGATTATGGTGTACCCTGTGTTCCGTCAGTTTTGCAACATCTCTCACTATGTAAGATATGGATCCCACTTTCTTAATGATCCTGAGGGGGCCAAGCCATCTGGGTGCCAGACCTGAACTATGACCTGGTGGTCGTTTACGTAAAACCAACATCCCCTCTGTCAATTCTGGAATCGCCCTGGTTTTCCGGTCTACGCCTTCCATATTCTCCTCCCTCACTCTTTAGGTGCTTGTCACTGCGGCGTCCGGAGCAGCAATTAAGTCTAGTTGTCGCTTCCCTATCTCCCCATCGCGAGTAAGGTGGTTGGTCATGCCGATCGGAAAGGTGCAATTCCGGCCCGTGAGAAGGTAGAGAGGCTGATTATTCACCGACCGATAGAACGCAGTCTTTAAAGCAAGGCGCACATAATCTAACTGGGTGTTCCAAGTGCTGGGGGAATCTTCGCATAATGCTGCCAGACAATCCTTAATTACCCGATTACACCTTTCCACCACACCATTAGACGCCGGGTTATAAGGGGTGGTATACCTAGTCTTTGTACCCATGAGGTTACATACCTCCCTGAAATACTCGCCGGAAAATTCTGTCCCGTTATCGGATATCAAAGTGTCTGGAGGGCCAAAGAGGGTCGTGAAATTACTAATGAGAGCATCCGCGACGGTGTGAGCGTCTTTAGCAGGCAACGGGACCAATTGAACAAACCTAGTGAGTTCGTCACTGTCATTGCGTATCTTTCTCCGTTCCGTGCTGGCGGAAGCTCAACCAGGTCGACGCATACTCTTTCAGATGGTTGTGTCGCAAGTGGCATCGCGGCGAGAGGTGCACGCCCCTTTAATACGGCTTTACATCGTTGGCACATCTGACAACTTTGCACGTACTTCCTGCAAAACGATAAGGAGTTAGGGAACCAGTAAAAGTCTTTCAAACGCTGGAAAGTGTGGAATATGCCAGGGTGACCTGCCGTACTGCTGTTATGGACGATTTTCAAGGCAGCGGACCTGGCGTTAGGGTGAAGGACGAGCTGGCTTATGAGACCAGACGGGAGATCGCGGATGTGATACAACACCCTGTCTTTAAGCTCGAACTCGTCTATGGAGGCGTGAATCTTTGTGCATGGTACCCTTTGACCTTCGAGGAACTCGATTAGGTCCCTACACATGTGGTCTAATTGTAAGGCTCTGAACCGCTCGGGATCTACGGTAGACAAATCTATGGCAGGAACAGCCCTTGACAACATGTCGGGCACGTGATGTGCGGCACCTGGTTTATATACGACCTTGCAATCATATGAAGCTATCTCGTGGCTCCAGTATGACATCCTAGCTGAACGTGTAGGCCTCTTAAATATATACATTAACGGACGGTGATCGGTGAACACCTCAAAAGTTCTCCCATAAACGTATGCGTTGAAAGCTCGAATCCCTTCAACTACTGCAAGCGCCTCTGCGTAGGTTGCAGAGTACCTAACTTCAGGCCCCTTCAGCTTGTGACTAAAATATGCGATTGCATATGGTTGCCCCTTCTCGCGCTGCATCAAACACGCACTGATCGCAACTTTGGACGCATCCGTATGAAACTCGAATGGCAATTCAAAATCGGGCCTGCGTAATAATGGAGCAGAAGCTAGTGCTTGTTTTAGTTCGTGAAAAGCTTGATTCTGCTCATCTCCCCATGCGAATGATACATCCTTGCGCGTTAACGAGGTCAATGGCGCCGCAATTGTGGCATAACAAGGTACATGGCGCCTGAAAAACCCGCTCGCTCCCAAAAACCTCCAAACTTCTTTAACGTTGCGAGGTACGGGCATCTCCGAGATGGCTGTCACCTTATCGGGGTCAGGTGACACACTGTCACCTGTAACGACGAAGCCCAACAACTTCAACTTATCTGAGGCGACTACATCATCAAGGTAAGCCAAGGTGTGACGTGACAGAACCGGCGAGAGCACGAAATTAATCATGCGCTGATATGTAGCTTCAGCAGTCTTCAAACCATACGGCATACGTCGAAACTGCCACAAGTGCGTGCCGTCCGAGAATGCGGTCTTGGGCCTATCGGATGGGTTCAACTCGATCGACCGGTACGCTGAATGTGTGTCGAATACGGAAAATACCCTATTATTTCCTAATGCATCGATCAGTTCCTCCATGTGCGGTAACGGGTAGGAATCTGCTGTGGTAACCGAGTTCAGGGCACGGAAATCAATGCAGAAACGTACGGAGTTGTCCTCTTTCTTCACAAGGACAATAAGGGACATCCAAGGTAACGTTGACGATTCATTTACGTCAATCTCGAGCATCTTCCTGCATTCCTCCTTTATCACCTGTTTAGTGGACTGTGGTAGCCTCCATTGATGTGTTACTATGGGCGTCGCCCGTGGGAATATGGTGGTATATACTAGGAACGACGCCTACATCACTTTTCTTTCCGCTAAACAAGGACTTTTGAGATAGTAACACTGACTTAAGCCTCGCTTGTTGAGTGGAAGACAGATGATCTAATGAAAGTGAGGTGATGGAAGAATCCAGAAGTTCCTCGTCACTTACTTCACCTACAGCGGAAACATCAGTGAATTCCAGTTCTGCATCGATAACCTCTACCCGGGATAAAACGCTACCTGCACGCAATTTCACGCTTTCCTCCGAAACGTTAACCGTCCATACTGGGATGGTCTTACCTGAAGCCCTCACGATCGAAAGAGGGACAAGCAGAGACGTTACCGTCGCGAACTTGCAAGTGGGCTACATTGGCTAACACGAATCTGCCAGAACGACGTAGCAAGGTCGTCACGCGCTTCACCCTCGCAAGGTGTTCCGATCGCGTTTTGTAAAGCTCACCAGCGTTAAGGTCAGGTTCGGACACTACGGGCGTACTAATCACGGCGACGCGTAATGACGGAGCGTATGTAAATGAGATGGGTAAACGTTCGTTGCCAAGACGCAAGAAAGACTCAGCAGGCTCATGACGATGACAAAGCAAGAATGAAAATCGCCTAAGAAAATCTATGCCTAGCAAGACCGCCAGGGATCGGGCAAGAGCCTGTCACGATAAACCTGTCGACCCGTCCGCTGCTTCGGCGAGATACTAACATTGAGGTCCCTCTCTAGCGTGTCCAACAATGACTCGGTAACTCCTACTAGCTGACATGCCCTTCGTGCGCGAGACATAACATTAAAGGTCCTCACGACCGAACCTTTTACGAGGGATGCGGCACTACCCGTGTCAACGAAACATTTCAAGTTTCTTCCGCCAATATTCAAGACTACGGTGGGGCGCCCAGTCAAAATCTTACCGTTACTACCACGAGTGCGGCGGCTGGTCGTCGGGACGTGCCTCTTCGTCGGTTCGGCCAGGGAAACGTGAGGCTACCGTCATATTCCCTGACACGCGGTGGTAATTGCAATACGGTATGGGCGCTTCAGGTGACTGGGTCGACGCGACCGGGATCGGGCGACGCGATTCACAGGCGGGATCACGAGACGATCTAGACGTGAACAACTTGTTTGCTTTAGCTACGATCTCATGCAATGGCAAGTGTTCACACGCCACTAAAAAGTCAGACAGGTCTGGCGGGAGCCCACTTAGGAAAACACGCCTGATCCAAGCTACTGGGTCTCCCATTTCTAACGAGTATTCTCTTACGCCCAGGTATACAAACCCTTCTATCTCGAGGAGGAAATCCTGCAGCATCTAGCCATGCTCTAAGGCTTTACGCTGTAAATTGTTAAAAAAGTCCGTACTGTTGGCCGTACCACGGAACTTTTGCCGCAACAAAGCCTTAAAATGTGACCACAAAGAGATCACCTCAAACGACGGATAATTAATTATAAGGTCAGCGGTGCCTTTGCAGTATGTCCGGGCTAGTCTTATTCTAGTATTGTCGGTGTCGTTGGGCGTAACGAGCTCGAGGCGATGCAGCCACACCTCCGGCTCCTGACTCCGCGCGAGAGCGTCGCTGCTCAGCCGGGCTTCGAAATAAGGAATAGCGTCTCGATCGACCTTGACCTTGACTTGCGGAGAACCCACGGAAGGTAAGGACGGGGCTCGATCGACCTTGACCTTGACTTGCGGAGAACCCACGGAAGGTAAGGACGGGGAACTCGTCGGACCATTAGCGAACTCAGAATTGACGTGCATACGGCTATAACCGTGATCGAGGACGACGGTTTCTTCACTACTAACGTTGTTTTCCCTACTTAAACCACCTAACCCACCTTAAGAATGACCTTGAAAATGACCTCCCATGCTACTTATTGTGGCTTCCAGAAGTCTCGACACATCATCTGTTTGATGGATCACCATTTCTTTCAATTCTTTCATTCCTTCATGCGCTTCATTCATCCCTTCACATGCTTCATTCATACCTGCTCGCAACTTCGCATACTCATGCACGTCTCTCAACCCTTCAAGCACACGCTCATACAGTCCTCCAACTACCGGTGGTTCAGAACCACCGCTTTCATTCCTTAACTCGCATGCATCATTCACACCTGACGCAAAACTCGCATCCGTAGCATCATCCGCAAAGCATACTCTTCTGACGGATCCTGCTGGACCGTCAGTAGGAGCACTACTTTCCTCACTGTCACGTCGTTCACGTGCATCCATGGCGACACCATCACTAGTCGTGGGTTTTGTAAGCTTCCCGTTACATAGTGACATTTTAAACTCAATAGCAGCAGATCAAACTCAACAAATTACTATAGCGGAACGCAAGTTACACCGAACGTGCTTCCACTGATAAAGGTGACATACTAACGAATGCTTACAAACAGGGTTTACACAAAGGGCGGTCGAGAAAGCGCGTACATATAGATAAACCAACGTAATCTGACTTCGGTCTGAAATAAAATAGCATTTTAACTGTGTCATGGCAATCAAGGTTCATTACAATAGTGAATAACACCAATGTTACTATATCCCACCGCTGCCACCATTAATTTATGTCACTGTAGTCACCCCCAGCACAGTTTTACTTTAAGTCCTTGAATACGTAGCTTGTTCCCGCTGCCACCACGAGGCTGTCGTTGCCTCGAACGATTGAAAGTGGTATTGTGCTCTCTGGAGGCTTGATTACAATCAGGGATTCACGCAAACTCACCGTTAAACTGCTATTATTTATTCATTAAAGAGAAACACTACTACATACACATGAACACAACATAAAAGCACGTGGCACGCAACAACATAAAAGCACGTGGCATGCAACAACATAATGACACGTGGCACGCAACAACATAAAACATAAAAACACGTGCACCACGCAACAACATAATAACACGTGCACCACGCTAAGAAAATGAACACGTGCAACTAAAATAAACACGCAACACTAAAATAAACACGTAACACTGAAAGGGGATAACAAACACGTAAACAGTAATAGGGGATAACAAACACGTAAACACTAAAAGAGGATAACAAACACGTAAACAGTAATAGGGGATAACAAACACGTAAACACCAAAAGGGGATAACAAACACGTAAACACTAAAAGGGGATAACAAACACGTAGACACTAAAGGGGGATAATACAACACTAAAACGCACTGTACCGGACACGAAACGCTGGACACCACGGTGACACAGAGCACGCACTTAACATCGAACTGGAAATGTTAGCATGGGGCGCGACGAAGTACCGAACCGCGAGGTCAAGTCGTGAGCATGTAAAAGGGTCAAGGTACGTAACCTGTGGGGCGGTACAGCAACCGGCGAGTGGGGAGAGAGAGAGAGAGAGAGAGAAAACAGCTCTCCGTAGCTCGTATCTCTCCCTCTCCGCGTCCCTGGCCTGTCTACCTGCCGACCCTCCTCACCAGGTGGACGTAGGCAAAGCCGAACGTCTTGAAGGCGGACCGAGACGGCAGTTCGGTAGTTCGCCCGTTCACTCGTTCGCCTCAGAGGCTCGTTTCCTCGTAGGGCACGGGGGTGCCAAAGGCATGACGAGACAGGGGTGGGGGATCGTACCACTACACCCACTCTGATCCAGCGAACCTGTGACCCTGCTTACGCGCCAGCCTCCCCTTATTCGGTGCCACGCAAGCGATTACCCAACAACAACGCTGATACGTCAGTAACCGGCATGAGGAACTAAGATTCTACACAACACCCAGAAGAAGCTACGGTAGAAACAGTAAAAGGAAAAACAAGCAAAACCATCTTCCACAAAATCTCCACTGGGAGGATGCGGCATACCACCACGTGCCTGGAGTACCTGATCTCCCTACTAGCTTTACTACTCCACAAGCACCACAACTCGTCAGCAACTACGCAGAACGAATTGAAACACAGCAACAAACAAACGTGCAGCCGCAACCCCACCAAGACGAGGAAGGGTTCCTTAGAGTCAACAATAAAAAACAAAGAAGAAAAGCAATAGAAGAACGCCACTCGCCAAAACCCCTGCAAGGTACCGACCGTCCTCAGGTAGTGTACTTGTATATCACGAGTTGCCATCCAGATATAAACGAGGAAGATATTGAGGACTTCCTCGAAAATAAACTCGACATTGTATCTTATTTAAAAACATTCAAAATAAAAAGACAATTATTATTCAAGCTTCACAGTCACTATAAGAGGCAAGGATATTAACCTTCATCTTTTCTTAAAATCCAACGTCTTTCCTGATAATGTAAAGGTGTTCCTAAGCAGAAACAAGTACAAAGGTGAGCAGAATGACGCTGCAAGTCCGGCGGTCAAACCACTTAGCCCTATCAGAATTGAGCACACTCTCTCCTCGGATATTTCGAAGAAATTGTATTAATAATTAAGGAGAGAAATGTCGATACCATGTGCATTAGTGAAACCTGGCTTCACTAAGAAATATCAAGCAGTTTCATCAGCATTCCAAACTTTCATATTTACAGATGTGATGCAGGACGTTGAGGTGGAGTCTACATATATGAAATATACCCTCAAATCAAATAAGACCTCTACAACTGTAAATAATACAGCAGTAAAGGACATCTGGGTAACCGTACAAAGTAACATCCATCCTTCCATCCTCGTCGGCACAATCTATAGACACCCACATGCTACGGCAGAATGTTTTGAATAAAATATATTCAGAGATGTCATTAAAAAGAAAACCCCTGTTCATCCTAGGTGATTTAAATGACGATCTAAACAAATCAAATGCAAAGTTAACTGGGATAATTAATAAGAATAAATTAAAACAAGTCATAAACAAGCCTACAAGGATTACAAAAAGTACCTCTTCTATATTAGATGTTATAATAACAAACAGAACCGATATTATTATTCTCACAGATTCTATCCCATTCCCAATTGCTTATCACGAGCTTTTAACCTTGATCTTAAATACAGAAAAAAACAAAGCGACAACCAGTCACCAAAACTTCTTATGATCGAACTCATTACGATCCTAAATTACTCTGCGAATATATAGCCAACACACCATCACTCTTAGACATTTTAGCAACAGATAATATTGACAGACAAATTACCAATTTAACAGATGTGATAAAGAACAGCATAATCGCCTCCGCACCTTTTAAACCTAAAACAGTAAAACGTCCTCCCGCCCCTTGGATAGATGAATAACAACATCAAGAGAGCCATGATAGAAATAATACTCAGAAAGCTCTCAAGATACACACATCTGACACCACCCTTCAGGGTGAATATAACACAAGAAAAGGAATGTGAAAACACTCATCCTTGTGCGAAAAA
>NC_091549.1:27568951-27571451 GCF_042767895.1 Penaeus vannamei
TTTCCCTCTGATCCTTCTCTAAAACCATATTGTTTATTTGATATCATTTCGTGTTTTTCAAATAATTCGACCCATTGTTTCCTAATTATTCTGACAGCTTACATACTACAATAGTTAACGAAACTTGTCTATAATGGAGACGATTTTGTTTGTCGCCGCTCATATAAGGGTGTAACTTTTTGGTAGCTTTCTTTGTCTCACTGAACTTTTGAATATTAACAATATAGGAGTACATAGTTCTTCGGCACATTCCCTAAGAACCCAGTTACGAATCTCATCTGGTCCCTCTGATTTGGTTTTATCTAATCCTTTCAACGTATGGGCCCTGAAGAAACAATGAATAAATGTCTCATTAAGGATTTCACATATTTACTCATTATAAACACTGATATTGTCATTGATGGCGCTAATTTGATCTCTACTGTTAGCTTTACTCCTTATGTCGTTAAACAAGACGTTTGGTTGACAAACATTTATTATATCCTTTTCAATGTCTAATTTCGCCTCCCGCATAGTCTGGGTATACTTATTTCTTCCTACTTTATATCTTTCATGTGCTGCCTGAGATCAGTGTCTTCTGAATCTCTTCCAAAGGAGCTGCTTGTTTTCTCTAATGTTTTAACATTCCTCAATGAACCATTTTTGGACATTTCTTGCTTCAATTTTGAATCCTGGTATAATTTTTCTACTCCTTTTTATAGATCGCAAAATTTTGAATATGGCATATCAATGTTCTCATAACCCGGAAGTGTTTCCCAGTTTATGCCATCAAACAAATCTTTAAGGCTCCTATAATCACCTCTCTTGTAATTGTACTTCTCCCTTCTTTCCTTAATTACGATGAGGCTTTCCTGTAGTGGACATTGTTTCAGTTTAATTACTACATGGACACTTTTTTCCCTAAAGGATGCTAGTATGTCATCTTCATGCTTTGTAAATATTGGGTCAAGCATAGACGATCTATCTATCTACATTTTGGAGAAGACAATACTTACTTATAGCTACTAGTAATTTAACATTCCACAAACGTGGTTTTGCTCTGGGATCGAAACTTTCTCATCCAATTTTACCATTAAAATCCACTGTGACAAGAAGTTCGTTTGCAATGTTTTCCGAAAGATGTAGCAATTCTTCCAGGATCTTCAGTGTCTTCTGAATTAGTTTTCGGTAATTTCTTGTGGTATGTATGAGGTGGCATACACACCTCAAACAGGCAGGTTGTGTGTGTGTGATATATATCGATCGATACATAACTTTAGCTTCTCGGTGCGTTCTATCGGCATCGCTGAGATGCTTTGTCTCAAAATTTAAAGAAAGAAATTGACGCATTGATACATCGATATATTTGAAATTCATGTAAATGTTCATGGATTGCAAAATGGCCAACTTTCTCCTTATTCATTGCCATATTTATGAATATTATTTGCTATTTAAGAGTTACATGTCCTGTAATAAAAATAAGCTAGGGCACGTATACACCTGAATATGTGATTTTTTCATAAATAAGAGACAGTTGTGTCGTTACTTATTGCTAGGGAAAGTGACTAGATTAGCCTCCTTAGAATGAATAAAAGAAAATATTTTCCAACGTATGTAGGTTCCACATAGTAATTAATCTTTTGGTTGAAATCCACAAATGAATGTTCTTTCCAATATGCACAATACGGCACAAAATCGCTTGCTGGATGTTAATGGCACCAATAACAAATTCTTTTAGTGAATTACGTGAGGATTCATGTCATGGCAAGTCCATTTTGGAATGCGTTTGAATGATTTCATATATGCAATGTTGACCTTTTTGATACCAGCAAATTGTGGCATATAAAGTATAGTTATTGAGTATAATTACCAGTCATTATTTGGCATTGATGAAATATGGTTCTTTGATTCTGATCCTAAATATGTTGCGTAGGCTTTTCATTTATTTTTTAGTCAGGATATCTGTCTAGAATAAAATATACATTATAATTTGAAGAATTGCAGATAATTGACAATACGTGGATTTTCTTATTCATTCATGCATATACATACATATATAAATAGATAAATGTATATATATATATATATATATATATATATATATATATATATATATATTCTCTCTCTCTCTCTCTCTCTCTCTCTCTCTCTCTCTCTCTCTCTCTCTCTCTCTCTTTCTCTCTAGAATCATGGTTGTGCAAACTCTAGTTCTAAGCATTATTAACTACTGTTCAAATATTCGGTGTTCGACTAACAAAACCCAAATGCAAAAAGTACAAAAATTACAAAATTTTGCTGCAAGAGTTGCATTAGGTAATATCAGTAAACTTAATCACATTAGCCCGCATATCCAAAAATTAAAATGGTTAAAAGTCCAACCTAAATGCAGTTATGACACATGTGTATTCATCTACAAGCTCATTCATGGGAATTATCCGCAATGGTTAATGCCCTTGCAAACTGAGGGACCACATCAGGTGTCGTGACACGCCAAGTAAGCTCTCTTTATGTTAAGAGATCG
>NC_091549.1:27596451-27601451 GCF_042767895.1 Penaeus vannamei
CGTAAGAGGAAGGAGTCGCCCCCACAGCGAAAATTGGATACCTCTAACAGAGAGGAATTCCCCAAGCTTGGTAGTGGCAAAACCACAAAAAAGAACCAAAGGGAAAAAGGTTCAAAGTCCACAGCAATGGTCCCCCCAGTAGATGATAATCTTTTCTTTGACGAGAAAGATATGACTCTCCTGTTGAGTGCTGTAGTTTCTGCAGTAGCAACAGCCTTGGGGAGGACCAGTGAGGAGGCGGAGAAAGCAATGCAGGTCGCAATGACGGCTATGACCCAAACTGTGGCAGCTCTGAAGGGAAGGAAGCTAGAAGCCTCCAAACCGATAACGAGCAGCGCTCCCCTCCCTAAATCCTTGGATGGCAGGCTAGCTTCGGGAGAAGCATTACGTGAAACCCCAGCTAGTCTGTCAGGACAGGCTGAAACTGTGCAGCAGAAACCCCACTGCAGGCCGAGTCTGTACAGCCAAAGTCTCGTCCCCTGACCCGAGGTGGCACTTCCAACCTAGGCTCTACACCCCTCAGTAGAGCCTTAACCGGAGTGTCTGACTTAGAGGAAGTTGTACAATCCTCAATCAACGAGGATCTGTATTTATCTGATGCCACCAGCACTGGGGCATCTGAAGCTGAAGCAAGTGACTGAGTAATCATCATGGCACACAATCTAAGCATTCTGCAGTGGAATATCTGTAGCTCTAAAAGCAAGAACTCCTTTCTCCTGTCAGTTGTGCGAACAAGGAGCATTGACGTCGTCATGCTCCAGGAGACACTAACTATGGGATCCGTGTGCTTCTCAGGATATCATGCCTTCACCACTCCAAACCTGGATGGTGCTAGAGGCTTGATGACCCTGGTAAAAGAAGCTATCCCGTGCTCCTTAATAGCCAACCCGCCGCACTGTGGAGATGGTGTTGAATCTCTTGCTGTTGAGATTCAGCTACCTGGGGGCCCCATAATATATATTTATAGCAAACCACTGTGTGAGAACTTAGATCTAAACCAGGTCTGTGCTACTGCAGCACAAGACCGAGTGACCATAGGGGGAGACTTCAATGCACACATAGCCATGCTGAATCCCCGCAAAAGGCCGAACGCGGCTGGCATTCACATAAGTGCTTGAGACATTCCTGAGATCGCTCTTCTCAACACCAAAGAACCAACGCATGTGAAGGGAGGGGTCCTAGACCTCACCTTTGCCACTGCAACAATGGTGGAGAGAATTCGGTGGTGTGTCGATGATACGGTTACTAGTGATCACTACGGCATAGTCACCACACTAATGGATGCAGGTCCAGCCCAAAGACCACATCACATTCCTAAATGGAAAACAGACAAGGCCAACTGGTTTGCCTTCCAGGAAGGCTTGGCTCGATGTCTGAAAGACAATGAACCCAATAACAATAATGAAAATGTGGATGTTCTAGAGGCAAGGCTAATCCAGGCCATAAACCAGGCAGCCTCACAAATCATCCCCAAGACTCGCCCATGGTCCAGAACTCACAAAGACGCCTGGTACTATAATGACGAGATCAAAGAGGTCAACCACAGGGTTAATAAGTGTAGAAAAAACTTCCGACGGCAAAGATCTCCCAACAATCTGGCCTTGTTGAGAGAAGCTGTCGTGGATGCCAAGGAAACTGCCAACAGAGTAAGGCAGGAAAAATGGCTGGAATGATGCCAAACTTTTGGGCACCAGACCAGCCTTACAGAGTTGTGGAAATGGGTCAGGCAAGCGACAAGCCGCCAAGCCCCGAAATGCACTCATCATGACCCACAATCAGAGGCTAACAGATTGGTGCTTGAGTTCTCTGCCAGAACCAGCACCAACAATATGCCTCCAATGATGAGAGAACAACAAAACTTAAATCCAGAAAGACGCTCTCATAAGAGACAAGGCACTCGAAGCTGATGAAACGGATGCCTTGTTCTCTCTTAGGGAACTAAGAAAATCATACAAATCCAGTTCTGGGTCAGCACCGGGATCTGATGGGATCTCTCACCCCATCATTTCGCATCTAGGCCTTGCAGGAGAACTTGCATTCTTGCAGGTTATCAACAAATCCTGGCAAACAGCCACGGTGCCCCAGAGCTGGAAATAAGCCACAATAGTTCCCATCCCAAAACCAAAGGAGCCTGGCAAGTACCGTCCCATCTCTCTTCTCAGCTGCCTGGGTAAAACAGCTTAGATGGTACTCAACAGGCTCCGATGGAAAACGGGTCCCCCCCATGAACACCTGCACGGGTTCACAAAGGGTAAGAGCACTGCTCATAGCATTTCCACACTCTTAAGCACAATCTGCACCTCGCCCGCCGTGGTTGTCTTCCTTGACCTGGAGAAGGCTTTAGAACTGGCAAGTCCGCTTGCCATTCAAGAGACCCTAATCCACAAAGGAGTCAAAGGCAGACTCTTGGCCTGGATAGCTATTTTAAAAATAGATCAGCAAATGTCAGATTTCAAGGCCACCTCTCACCGCACATGCCACTTGAAAATGGAACTCCTCAGGGAGGGGTTCTCAGTCCAGCCCTGTTTAATACCCTCATGTCCAACATACTCGACATTCACCTGCCAGAGGGATGCAAGATCATCTCTTATGCAGATGACTTGGCAATCATAGCCTCTGGCAATCACTGCCTTACTAGAGCTCAGCGTTGTCTGAACCTGGTGTCTGAAGAGTATTGTAGGACGGGTCTAAAATAGCAGCAAAATCCAAAGCAATGGCTCTGAGAACCAATGTCAGAAACAAAAAACTCACTATACAGGGTATGGATCTGGAATGGGTGAAGGACTATCTATACCTTGGTGTATGGATAGGACACACACTCACTTTCAAAAAGGAGATCAAATACCTGTTTGACAGAACTAGGGAAAGACTGTCAGTCATGGAAGTCATGACAGGGAGACACATTGGAGCAGGACACAAAGTACTAAGATCATTCTATGTATATGCTGTCCGTCCTATTATTGACTATGCATCTGTCGCCCTAATTGCTTTCAGCACAACATTAAAAGAAAAACTGGAAATAATACAAAACGAAGCACCCAGGATAATTCTAGGTGCACCTAAGTGGACAAAGGTCATCAACCTCCTCATGGAAGCTGATTAACCATCCATGGACACTAGAATTGATCTAATGGCAGCACAGTTCCTTTCCAAGGTCCTGCAGGCACCCACAAACTCCTATTTAAGACAAAAGTTCTCAGACGCCTACAACAAGATTACCAGTTGTTTGCGGACAATTCCTGGCTCACACATACAGCCAGAGTTTTGATATGCTTTCAGCTAAAAGATTCATTGCTTGCCAAGGGTATGGACTCCCCTCACCCTGATTACAAAGAACCCCCGCCGTGGGCAAACGAAATGATCGAATTCTCAATTCTAAATCTCACAATGAGAAAAGATCAATATTCCATGCCTAGCCTAAAGGCACAAGCACAAAGGGTCATTGAACAAGTAACTCCGCCGGGTAGTATAACTTACTACACGGACGGATCCGTGGATCCAATAAACCATACTACAGGCGCCGGCTTTGCAACAAAGGATTCCACAGCATCCATTAGGGTCACTGACAATGCCTCAACGCTTCAGGCTGAAACGGTTGCGATCATGGAAGCATTGACACACGCGTCCCTGAGGGGAGGGCATGTCATTCATACAGATTCAAGAGCAACTATTGACAGCTTACAGCATAGCATGCCCCCAGATAACATCTACCTCTTGACAACAGTACTAAACATAGCCCAAAGAATCCTTAGTCAAGGTAGAAGAATCATAAACTGGGTCCCAAGCCACATAGGCATACAAGGGAACGAGCTTGCTGATAAACTAGCCGAAAAGGGCAGGGGTATGCCCCCATCCTCCATGATTGTTAAACCCAGCCGAAGGGGACTAAGCCAATGTACCAAAGCTGCAGCGTGTGCGGTCCTTCGGGGAGCACATAGAGAAAACATCACAAAATCGCTTGCTGCCAAGTGGTACTCAGATGCTTCAGGCTATGAGCCACTGGCCCTTCCTCCAAATACAAAAAGAGGTACCGAAGTCATACTATTCAGACTAAGACTAGGTTACCAATGTGCTTGGCAAATTATTGACAATGAGACTGCGAGGTTATGCAAACACTGCGGCGAGCCTAACGCCACCCTGTTACATTCCTTGCAGAATTGTGTACACACACAATTTCTGAGGCAGGGACTACCCACCACAGCCGCCGGGCTGGTAAAAAGGGTGTGCAACATGCTTTCTCCGTGGCAGCTGGATCGCTTGCTTGCCATCCAGCCAGCGCGATAAGCATGCAGTTCAAAGAAAACATCTGAGTTAACTAGAAATAGTTAACACAGGCCGGGCCACTCCAGAGAAAAGGCCCGGGCGAAGCATGACTTCGCAAATCTAACTGAACTGATTGCCTCTTAGCGTCCAGGCTAGTACAGTGGTAACGTGTCGGCTTCTCATCCGGGGGGGCGGCGGTTCGCGCCCCGCCTAGGCGCGAGAAGTTGCAATTGTCGCCCGGAGGTTACTGCTGTGGCTGGGCACCACGGTGGGTAAGGACTAAGCACTGTCGCGTCAGCGAGTTGATCGAGTCGACATTAGTCGGCACAGGCCGGGCTCCCCCATAGCCCGGGCGAGGCTCAGCTTCGCACATCGGACTTATCCTTATCCTTATCCTTGCCTCTTCAGACCCGAAGATGGAATCGAGGACGATTCTGAAACTGTTGTCTCACTTTCATCAATAAATCTAGTTAGTGCATTGTGGGTTTTTCTTCCATATTATCAACACGGTATTGTGTTTTTCATTGCATATATATATATATATATATATATATATATATATATATATATGTACATATATACATATATATATATATATGTATATATGTATATATGTATATATATATATATATATATATATATATATATATATATATATATATATATATATATATATACATATACATATACATATACATACTCAGAAAAATGTGGGAATAAATGGCGGAAAATACCTC
>NC_091549.1:27649481-27654481 GCF_042767895.1 Penaeus vannamei
TTAATGATAATAATAATAATAATGATAATGATAATGATAATAATAATAAGAAGAGATATAATAACACAATGATATATAGAAAATGGAATAATGATGATAAAACTAATAATTACGAGGGAAGTGAAAATAATCAAGATAATAATAATAATAATAATAATAATAATAATAATAATAATAACTAAAGTAACCTTAATAGTAATGATGATAACGATGATAATAATAATAATGATAATAAAAGTAATAATGATAATGATAATAAAAGTAATAATAATAATGATGATACTGATAATAATAATAATAATAATGATAATACTGACAATAATGATAATATTAATGATAATATGATTATAATTATTATATAACAATATATCATATAATTATTATTATTACAATGATAATAATAATACCAATAGAAATAACAACGATACTAATAATAGCAACAATAATAGTAACACTAATGAAAATAACTATACTAACAACAGTGATTATGATGATAATAGTAATGAGAATAGTAATCCGGATAGTATTAATAAGAATAAAAAATAATGGAAATGTGGAATAATAGTCATAATGACAATAATGATGATGATAATGACAATAATAAGGATAATAATAATGATAATAATAATAATAATAATAATAATTATTATTATTATTATTATAACAACAATAATAGCAATAATATTGATAATGATATTGATAATAATGATAATGATGAAAATGACAATTGTTATGATAACAATAATGATAAAAATATTAATGATAATAATAGCAAAAATATTAATGATGATACTAATGATAATTGTAATAGTAATAGTAATAATAATAATAATAATGATAACAGTAATAATAATAACAATAGCAAGAATGATGAAAGTATAAATAGGGATTCTGATAATAATTAAATAATAATGAAATAGTACCAATAGTAATAATGCTAATGCAAATCATAGTAATGCTAATAATGATAATAATAGTAATTATCATATAAAATAGGATAGTGATAATAAGAATGATAACAAAGATATGTTTAAAGAAATCTAATATTTATGTTGATAATAATATAAATAAGAATGGTAATGTTAACACAATATCAATTGTTTTGATTTTAGTGATAGTAACGGCAATAAAAACACCAGTTAACTTAAAAGGCCGCTACCGACGGCGGCGCTTTGAGGGGAAGGGCGGCGAGAGCGGCGTCCTCCCCGAGCCCGCGGCCGGAACTCCCGCCGCGCGAAGGGCGCTGCGGCCGCGCGACACGAAGCCGCGAGAGCAACAACCGCGGGGCGCGAGCGGTCACTCGGCCCCTGAGGGCAAGACGCTCGGGGGTTGTTGGGGAGGGGGGGAAGGGTGGGCCGGGGGGGGCGGTAGAGGGGGGGCAGGTGGCGGGGTGGGGGGGAAAGATAGTAGGGGGGGGGCGAAGGAAGGAAAGGGAGGAGAGGGAGGGGGTGGGCGGGGGGAAAGGGCTGGGTGAAGGAGACATGGGTGGGGGGGGGGGGGGGGGGGAAGGACGTGACGTCGCGACAGGAACCCGCAGGTACAAGATGACATGAAAGAGGAAGGGAGGGGGTGAGGGAGATGGGGGAGAGGACGTCGGGGAAGGAAGGAAGGAAGGAAGGGGAAAGGATAAATAGGAATAGGAAAATGAGCACAATAAAGGGGAAAAGTGCCGAACAAATACTATAACATTTGGAGTACTAAATGCAGTGGAACGACCGACTTGTATTGTATTGTTTGAGGGTCTAAACATAGAAAATAATTAAGACAAAATATTAAGGATACAGACATATCAACATGATATTTATGTTTGGAAACAAATTCACAAAACATGAAACAGACGGGAGGAAGGTTGATCATTACGAAAGCTTTAAGAAGCGCAAGGAAGCAATAAAAGACGAACAAAAGCGGGGAAGGTGAAGACGGGAGAGCGGAAGCGCCGGCCGTGATAATCACACTCAGCTTAACCCCCCTTCACCCCCTCCCCTTGCCACCCCTCCCACTTGCCCCCAATCGCTTCCCCTCCTTCTCCTACCCTGCCTCTACCTCCCCCACACCCATCCTCACCTCTCTACCCTCCCCACACTTCCCCTCCCCCCATCCCTCCTCCCGTTTCCCCTTCCCTCCCTCTCGCTTCCCCCCACTACCCGCTCCCCATACTTCTCTCTCCCTCCCACCCCAGACCTCATTCCACCTGCGGCAGTGGCGTCGAGATGACCCCAAGGACCCCGGCGCTACCGCAAGCTCTCGGGACCCCGTCTGTCACACCCGCATGCAGTACTGGTTTCCGCAAGCGATCAAATTGTACAGTATTGATGCAGTGTTGTAATCAGAGTCCACGAGATACGTAGATAACTTTTTAAGATTTCGTTGATGTATGTTTTGATATGCAATGAGTAAAATTAAAGATGTGGAGAAAACACGGAATGAAGATTACTAGCAGAAAGTTAGTTAGAAAATAACATACTATGGTTAAAGAATGGTATCACGTTTTATCTTTTTAGTTCCCTATTGAAGCAATGTAACAATAGCGATCAAAAAATGATAATAGTGAAATAGATATTAGGATATGCACCAGTAATTATCATTAAGATTTATAATCACTAACACACTAGCAAACGGATATGTATTCAGCTTATAAGGCGCTGTTAACATGGTTTTGCAATGCTTTTTGCGACTGATGTAAGTCAAACGATATTCAAAATGGACTTCAGAATGTGAGAGATGCCGGCATAGCTCAAAGCAACAACACAGGTGCGTATATATGAGTAGTATTCCCACGCGCGTACACATGTATTCCCAAGAACTCCCCCCCCCCAAAAAAAAAAAAAAATAATAATAATAATAATAACTTCGTCGTCTGGAAGAAGAAGGGAGAAAAATATATATATCCTCTCTGATTTTTCCCTCTGCCGGGGATTTAGCGCGTCCTTCTTGCCGAATTGATTCAATTACATTACTTCCAGGCCCGCACGCTTCCCCAAGGGTCCCCACGGGTCCCCAAGGGTCTCCCAGGGTCTCCCAGGATCTCCCAGGAGTGTCATGGACGGCGCGCAGTTTCTCATGGTAATTGCTGACACTTCCACCAATCAGATCCTTTGGGAAGGAAGCGGGCCGTGGTGGGGAGGGAGCGGAAGAGGGATGGGCTAGGGGCTGGGGGATAAGGATGGGGAGGCTAGGGATAAGGGGAGACTGGGGGATAAGGAGGGGGAGGATAGGTGGGGAGGCTAGGGATAATGGGTAATTGGGGGATAGGGAGGGGGAGGATAGGTGGGGGGGGGCTAGGGATAAGGGGTGATTGGGGGATAGGGAGGGGGAGGATAGGTGGGGGGGATAGGGGCTAGGGATAAAGGGAGACCGAGGGAAAAGGAGGGGGAGGATAGGTGTGGAGGCTAGGAAATAGGGGTAGGGAAAGGTTGAGACCGTCGGAAATAGGGGTGTAAGGATAGTTAGGGGATAGGGGAAAGGATACCTGGGGAGGCTAGGGGGATAGTGAAAAGATTTGGGGACAATGTTTGGTGTGGGGAGGGGCTAAGGGATATGCGGTAAGCATAGGGGAGAGTTTAAAGTATAAGAGGACAAGGATAGGGGATAGGCTAAAGGAGAGGATGCAAGGACTGGGGAGAGCGGGTAAGGATAGGCGGGGAGGCTACGAAAGAGAGGGGTAAGCTTAGGGGAGAGTCTAAGGGATGGGAGGGTACGGATAGGGGGAGGTTAAGGGATAGAGGAGAAGCTAAGGGATAGGGGAGAGGTTAAGGACAGGGGTAGAGGTAAGGGTAGGTGAGGAGGCTAGGGAACAGGAGGTAAGGATAGGGGGGAGCCTAAAGAATAAGGATAAGAATAGATAAGGTAGGTAGGGTAAGGTAGGGGATAGGGGATTGGGGAGGTTAGAGAATAAACGGCTGTGAGGAGACGCGTGGGGATAGGTAAGATGGCTAGTGGATAGGGATGGGAAGGAGGGGAGGGTGGAAGGTGTCAGGGTAAGAAGGAAAAATGTGAAGGACAAGGGCAAGGATAGGGGGTTCAGAGATGTGAAGGATAGCAGGGTGTGCGGAAGGGTGAAAGTAAGTTGGGGAAAAGGGTTGGGGAGGAAACGTCGAGAGAAAGGTTAGATGGGGAAGAATAGGGAGTGAGGATGAGGAATCTCCGGGTGGGCTTAGGATAGGGAGAGGAGAGGGTCTAAGATGAAAGGAAAGGAAAGGGATTTGGGGATAGGGCGTGCGAACTAGGGATGAGAACGGGATATGCGAAGCCCATCCCGTTAAGCACCAAAATAGGGATGGAAGTAACCAGAGCTATTCAAGAGGCCAGTGCATCCGCCCTCCGACCATCCACCTATCCATCCATCAACCGGTCCACCCACACCCTTCCACCCGTCTATCCGCCCGTCTTTCCTCTCCCCATTCATCCATCCACTCCAAGCGGGAGACGTTTGGATCCAGTTTTTGCTTCGCTTTCGCTGTCTGGCGCAGCTGACCAGATTTATGGCTCGTGGCCGACTTTTCATAAGGAATTGGCATGCACGCGTGTAGGGGATCTGCGGTTATATGTCCGGCAAGCATATGCATATACTGCTTATATGTTGGACTGGACACACACACACACACACACATACACACACACATACACAAACACACACTCGCGCGCATATACCCCCCCCCCTACACACACAAACAAACAAATACACACGAGGGTCTCCCCGACTGCCCCAACACAGAGCAGCATTGCTCTCGAACGTCAACATGTCGCACGCATGAGCACCGAGGCAGCACCGTCCCCCCAGCGATGCACTTCCCAGCGAGCGGCGAGGCCAGGGAGCCAGCGAAACATTCTGCCCCGACTCCACTTGAGCGAATATTGCTTGGGTGATCATTTCAGGTTTTAATGCCTGTGAAGTTCCCACGACAACGAGTCGCTCTTCCCACGCCGCGGGTCTGACGTGCCGCGAGCCAGGCTTGCCGCTTCCGACACTCACGGGCGGCCGGGACTGTCCAGCTCCTGGG
>NC_091549.1:27768365-27775865 GCF_042767895.1 Penaeus vannamei
TAGTATTTTATCATTATTATTGTTATTGTCATTATTGTTACCATTATTTTTACTAGTATTACTGGTGTCAAAAGTAATAGTAGTCATTACTGTTGTAGTAGTAGCAGTAGTAGTAGTAGTGCTTTACCAAGATCATTATTTCCATTACTATAATTAGTAACGTCACCATAATTGTTATTATTATTATTATTATTATCATTATTGCTATCGTATATATATATGTATATATATATATATATATATATATATATATATATATATATATATATATATATATATATATATATATATATATATATATATATATATATATATATATATATATATATATATATATATATATATATATGTATATATATATATATATATATATATATATATATATATATATATATATATATATATATATATATATATATATATATATATATATATATATATATATACATATATATATATATACATATATATATATATATATATATATATATATATATATATATATATATATATATATACATATATATATATATATATATATATATATATATATATATATATATATATACATATATATATATATATATATATATATATATAAATATATATATATATATATATATATATACATATACATATATATATATATATATATATAAATATTTATATGTATATATATATATATATATATATATATATATATATATATATATATATATATATATATATATATATATATGATATATATATGTATATATGTATATATATATATATATGCATGTATATGTCTATATATGTATATATATGTATATGTATATCTATATATATGTATATCTATATGTATATCTATATATATGTATATATACATATATGTCGAGATCATCATTTATTCGACATTTAAAAGGTGCTCTGTCTGTGATTTGAAATAAAACATTTGTTTACATTAAGGAAAAAAAAAAAAAAATTGAAGGCATATCAATATAGGAAAATTTAGTGTTACAATAAATAGAGTAAATTATAATATTAATAAATGGTTTGTATGTTTAAATGCTAGCAATTCATCTGGGGGAAAGCAATGGGTTAGTAATTTTAACGATCTCTCATCAGACAAATTCCGACTTTCTCTCTGTGAACTGGTAAGCTGAGTGTTAGTACTTAAAATCACATTTTTACCTTCATATATTTAATAGATTGCAGAGCTCGATAAGTTTATTAATGTAATTGTTAAATCTCTTTGCATTGATTTGTGATAACTGAGACGACTTCTGACTTTCTCCCGGAGAACAGAGAGGAGAAATGGAGGTGGCGAGAACAACCGCCATATTGCCTTGTTGCTAGGGGACGTATTTTGTTATTCATGTAGATATTCTAATTGTCCCTGGGTACAATAACAGAAGTAGTCGCAGGTGACAGTCCCGGTGGTATCAATGTTTAGATAAGGAAGGGAATTAGATATTAGAGTAGTGTAAGAAAGAAAAATTATATAGATGAAAAGAAGGGAATGATCATCTCATGTCCTAGGTAAAATCATTGGAAGAACACAGATTGGGTGTGAGGGTCTCGATTTCGTCTCATGTACATTTTCATCATGTTTATTAAAATGCGATTGATTTCAAATTACTAGGAAAAGAGGGGGTATGTAGAATTATCCTTTGAGATGAATTGAATTATTTGAGAATATTACTTATATTGATTATTATAATTATCTATATCTATAGAATGATATGGGTGGGTGCTTCATGCGCAGGGTGGTGTGAAGCGATGGAGTGGTAGTCTAGTTAGTGTTTAGAGTTTTTGCATGCCTTCTCGCTTACAGCTGCCACCGCTGGCTAGCCTCGTGCGAAAAAGGGAGCAGCTCTGCATAAGCCTCCCCCTGCCAGTGCATAGCCTCTCCATCATCGAGACTCCCTGCAGTGCCTCCTCGTGGCCGCCCATGGAAACTGGGTACCTTGCGGTTCCAGGCTAAACTAAGGGGGATCTCGGAGCAGCAGGAGGCTCCAGAGGTTCAGGGCCATGGCCCACCGGCGTGTGGACACGCCCTGGCCCTGTACCAACTCCTGTCCCCTAGCCCCCTGGGGTTAACGGGAGGCTCGGGGGAGGTGGGCCTTGCCAGTCCTCCTCCCCCCAAATAAAACCAATCGGCAGTGCTACACATGAATGGAGAGGCTGGGAGGAGGGGAAAAGCCCCTCCCACCCAGCAAGTGAGGTGGACTGTGGGCCCTGCTGGGAGGGCGACTGCTGGAGCGCAGGCTGGGAACGGGAACTACCCGTCTCGCCTGCGCTCTGGTGGCCGCCAGCCCAGAGTGAAGCTTGTGGGGGAAAGCCCTCGGGAACCCCACAGGTGGATGATGGGGCACGCAGCCCGCCACCCCCTTTTATATTGGGCAGCGTCGGTGGGGGTGGCAGAGGTGGCATCCACCTGGAGCGACTGCCAGAGGCTGAACCTCAGGCGGGAAGTTAGGGTGGGGGCTTGGAACGTCCGTTCTTTGCGTCAGGATGCTGAGAGTTGAGGTGGCTGCTCTGTCGGAGGTGAGGAGGCCTGGCAGCGGCATGACCTGTGTAGGTGGCTACACCTATTACTGGGCAGAGCTACTGTTCAAAGTCATTGTGGGGCATCGCTGGGCAATATCAAAGTTACAGACCTTGACTTTGCTGATGACGTTGCCATTCTATCTGAGTCTTTGGAAACCCTAGTGGCGGCTCTCGATGCATTTAGCAATGAAGCGAAGCCCCTGGGTCTAGAGGTCTCCTGGACCAAGACCAAGGTCCAGGAATTTGGGGACTTGTTAGGAGAACCTGTTCAGTCGGTATGTGCTTGCGGCGAGGACATTGAAGTCACAGAGAGCTTTACATACCTTGGTAGTGTAGTTCATAACTCTGGGCTGTCAGACCATGAAGTCAGCAGACGGATTGGCCTGGCAGCAGGGGTCATGAACTCTCTCAACAAGAGTATTTGGAGATGTCGGTACCTGTGCAGAAGGACCAAGCTACGTGTCTTCAAGGCCCTGATAATGCCAGTTTTGCTATACGGTAGCGAAACCTGGACATTGTCCTGTGCCTTGGAGGCTCGTCTTGAAGCCTTTTGCAATAGGTCCTTGCGCCAGATCATGGGGTACTGTTGGCGGGACCATGTGTCCAACCAACGGTTGCACCGTGAGACTGGCTATCTGCACAATCCGTGATTGCCAACTCAGGCTATACAGCCACCTGGCTCGCTTTCCTCAGGATGATCCTGCCCATCAGGTCGTCTCTGTTCGAGACAACCCTGGGTGGAGGAGACCTGTGGGACGACCGAGGAAGTCATGACTTGAGCAGATCGACCAAACCTGCTGTGAAGAACTAGAGATGGGCCGAGTCCCTGCCTGGCGTCTAGCCATGAGGGATCCTCGTAGGTGGAAGCGAAGGGTGGATGCGGCTATGCGCCCCCGTGGGCGTCAGCCCCCATGATGATGATGATGATGATATAGAATGATATGCTATTTGTTCATTGTTTAGTTAATAAATAAAATATCAAGGGTTACAAATGTTTCTATGACCATTAAAATTTGGCACACACTTAACAAAAGAATGAATTCATTCCTACATCCATGAGCCTTAAAGACCATTAGGTCATGCTACCAAATTGATATCATAATACTGGGGGGGGGGGGGGTTCAGGGTGCCTCCTTATTGAAAACAAAATCCGGATGGTGGCAGCACTACTAACTAAACAATCAGGTTGGAAGAACAATCAGACTAAAAGATATCGATGCCACAGAGATTTAATGGTTAAGTAAATAGAACAATAACATCTGGTGACGTGGCAACTTGTTCCAGCAGTATCCCCTGCTTCTAGAAGCTTGTTGAAAAATTTGTATAATAAAATAAACCAGTATACATGAAAAATACTTATATGATATATATATATATATATATATATATATATATATATATATACACGTGTATATATGTGTCTTTCCCTGTGCTCTTGCGGTGGGGAAATAAACATAGACTTGTTCAGCTTTCCCGTTTCACAAGTTTTGTCCGAAAGGTAATTAAGGAAATGCGTGGTGCTGAAATATGTATGTATTACTATTAATGCTGTAATATATATTATTACTATTTAGCATCTTTATTATCCGTATTATCTTTACAGTGTTTTAGTTGAGCCTCTGCATTGTGATGAAAGTTGGGCATATAACCCTATATCATCATTGTAATTTTGTGTTCACCAAAGGTCAGCAAAAACGAAAACACAATCTTACTTCACGGGATATTAAAAATGTCTAAGAACAATATCCCGCATCCCTGACCACCAAGGAAAACGGAAAATCCACGAAACCCTGAATAACGAATGACGTCACAAGTGGAGGATTGGCCGAGCGTAATCACCAGGAAGGAGTGGGGAGGGGGTAGGGGTTCTGGAGATGGGGCAGGGAGGGGGGTACTCCACAATCTGACCTGCTTTTCGTAACTAGGCAGCCAGACGTTAAGAGCAGCCCGTGTTTGCTCATTTCCTTGTTTTCCTTGTTATTTTTCCTTGTTTTCTATTGCCACAGGCTGTTGGAACTTCCGTTGGTTGAGCTGCTTTCGCGTGTTTGGACGTTGCTGGCATCACGACAGGAACACTGTTAGCTAAACGAGATTTATTTTTTGACAGACCTTTCCTGTATATACATTCAGGCATTAATACCGTTACAGTTGGTGTTGTTAATATGATGATAACGAGCATTACTAATAAGAGGCGGCAGTATTAATTGTAGTAAAAGTATTTGTAAAAGTAGCACTAGAGATGTTTGTAGTAGGAGCAATAGTAGTATCATTATCATAATTATCACTGTTATTGTCATTGTCATTGCCATCATCGTCATCATCGTCGTCGTCGTCGTCGTCATCGTCATCGTCATCATTATCATCATTGCATAATTTTTGTTGTTGTTGCTATTGATTATTACTATTATAATCTTCAATTACTATTTTATTATTATCATTATTATGACTATCATTATTATCATTATCATTATGACTATCATTATTATCAATATTGATATTGTTATTTTTTTATTCTTACTCTCACTACCATTAGTATTGTCACTATAACAATTTATAATGATAATAGCAATAATAACAATATTATTATTATTACTATTATCATTATCATTATTATGACATATCATGATGATTATAGTTGCCATCACGATCATCATTATTACCATTATCATTATGATGATTATTGTTACTATTATCATTTTCATGATAATGATTATTACACATTTTTATTATGGTGATTATTATTATCAATATTATTATTATTATTATTACTATAATTATTATTATTATTACTATTATTGTCATTGTTATTATAATAATAATCATCATAAAATTAATAATAATCATTATCATCTTTATTTAATTAATATTATCATTATCATAAGTATCATAATCATTATCATTATCATAACCATTATTACTACTCGTGTCATTGTTATTATTGTAATTATTGCTGTTGTCGTTATTGATGTTATTGTTTTATTGCCAATGGCATCATTTTATTGTTATTATTGTTATCATTATAATTATTAACAATATTATCATCATCACTATTTCTATTGTTAGTACCATTAATATCATTATCATTGTTATCATTGTTGTTGTTATCATCATTGTTGTTATTATTATTATTATTATCATCACTATGTATTATTATTATTTCATTATCACTATCATTGTAATTTTTCACATCCTCATTACCATTATTATCACTATTGCTTTTGTTATGACTTTAAATATGATTTTTGTCATGATTATCATCATTTGTATTACCTTATTCATCGCGACACTTATACATACACACATACACACATTCAGAGACAAAGAAAAAGAGTTATTGAACTAGATAACTCGAGCTAATCCTACATGGAATCCGGAAGTAAGTATTAACTAGAAGTGCTCAGCGTTAGTCATTGATGCAATAAAAATATTTACAAATGGAAAATTACATTAAAATCACCTCTTTCTCAAGTACACTAGTGACCCCCGTAAACATAACCCTCTTGGCGAATTTAATAAAGGTAATGATAATAATTGTTACCCCTGTGTATGGGATTAATTGGTTCAATCATTTTAAAAGTTTCTGGATCCGGTTCACCACCAAAGTTTAATGGCATCTTAGATAAGCTAAGATACTGTTTAAAAAATCATAATGATATGTTTATGACTTCTTCAGGTGCATTAACTATAGGTTAACTCATGCAATCACTTTAAAAAATCCTGGATCCAGATCAGGAGTTCAAGATTTTACCCATTTTGATTGAAACAAAATATACGATTAAAAATCACGATTCACGTAAATACGCAAAGACATTGATATAAAAGAGAAAACACACACAAATGATACAAATAAGCACACAAAAAGCAGACTGTTAACCCTACAAGACTGTTACACTTGTCAAGAAGTACGAATGGTGACAAGCAGATTCCTTGCATGACGCGCACATCAACGGAAGTGAGTGCAGAGACATGCAATCGCCCTCTGAATCATGTCCGCGATGAGACTTGGATTTTCTGACACTGTTGTATTTACAAGTTAAACGCAAAAAGAGATATGAACGTGTGTGTGTGTGTGTGTGTGTGTGTGTGTGTGTGTGTGTGTGTGTGTGTGTGTGTGTGTGTGTGTGTGTGTGTGTGTGTGTGTGTGTGTGTGTGTGTAAACACACACATAAACGTTTGAGTGTTTGTGTGTACTTTTTAAAGTTTGTGCTAGTAACTATGCATTTAATCAGGCGTGTATATTTATATGCATGCGTGCACACACTCACACACACATACAAACACACACACACACACACACACACACACACACACACACACACACACACACACACACACACACACACACACACACACACATATATATATACACATGAACATATATATATATATATATATATATATATATATATATATATATATATATATATATATATATATATATACTCATCTCTCTATCTATGCATATAGATAGATGTGTATATATTGTTGCATATGCATTTATATTGACATTTATAATTATCTGTATATCCCGTTATCTTATTTTGTTCTTGTGATTTTTTTCGCTTGTATTTTGAGTTTTTATATCACACTTCCACAAACTCTCCTCATCGAGATAAATTGCCGACTACAACATTCCCTGAAATTAATTCTGAAAATATTTTAAGTATTTGCTTGAATTTCTCTGGTGTAATGCTAGGCTGGTTTCCAGCGGTATAAATCATGTTCATTGACTAATTGTAATTAACTCTTCTTTTGCTGTCCGGAACAATCGTTTCAACAAGACGACGAAGACTTACAAACGCCCTTCGAACTGCAACGCGTTGAGTGAATTAATTCCGAAAGAATTTTCATTCGGTTCAGCTTGGGTTTAGCAGCTCGTTTCTCTCTATTGTGTATTTATGCGGCATAAACGGTATGGATACGGACACATGTAGAAATACGCAGACGCAGACATATTTAAACATATAC
>NC_091549.1:27853374-27854544 GCF_042767895.1 Penaeus vannamei
GTTAAACATTGTTAAAATACCTAAAACTTTACCACCAAAACCAACAGATTGTAACTTTAAAAATAAACCCTTATGATTAACAGTGTCAAAAGCTGCACTAAAATCCAGAGACAACTCTTGACCCATGGCCCTTATCTAAAGCAGACTGCATTTCATGCACCAACATAAGCAATGCATCATTGCAGCCGAGTCTCTTTCTAAACTGAGTCTCTGGAAAAAAGGGTTTCAAATGTACAGAAAGACGTTTGACCAGCAAACGTTCAAAAACCTTGGATTAAATTGGTGTAACTGAAATGGGCCTATATTTAGTAGGTGAAGACTGTAGTGGACCAGAGGGAATAGGGTTAACATTACCAAAGCGCCAGCACTTTGAAAATTACCCTTTACGAACTAAAAGGCGAAAGATTACGGCTAATATTTAGGAGCTAATTGGCCATTTAGTCTTTAAAATCAAAGGAAATAAGGCATTAGGGTCTACTCCACCATATTCTTCTAATTCAGATAATAAATACTTGATTTCAGAGGCCCTGAAAGCAAATGAATTAAAAGCATGACAATGGGTGACATGACTGAGTAAGCTCAATATCTCCTAAACTTTGTTTTGAAATAAAACAATCTGTTAACAAGGTAGCTTTCTCAAACGGACTATATCCAGCACTACCATCAGCTGTCATTAAAGGAGGAATGGAGGACTCAAGACCAAACAGAGATTTTGTAAGTGTTGACCACCATTTATGGGGCTGTGAGGCTTCTGAGAGAACTTTTAAATAGGCATTAGATTCAGATTTAGCCCCTTATAAACGTTAGTTGCTGTGTTTCGTATGGCAACATAATTCTCCCAACAAAGATGAGTACGGTTAGCAGACCAGAGATTGTAGGCAGCATGTTTGTCCCTATAAGCCTGGTGACACCGTTCAGTAAACCATGCTTTATCATGTGAAAGAGATTTCCGGTTTGCTGGGTATAAACCTCGTCATGATGTCCAACAGTAACAAATTCAAAGCTTTAACAGGAAAAGGAGCATTATCAACATTACGCCAAAAAATGCTATCAAAAGCATGGTAGACATAATTCCAGTTAATTCTAGACTTTAAAAAGACTTGTCTAGTAAAAGTAAAATCTGTTATAGGATGGGATGGTTAAGGGAATAGTATATATATATATATATAT
>NC_091549.1:27862544-27867544 GCF_042767895.1 Penaeus vannamei
CCAAGACCATGCCAACTGTTCAAACACCCAATCATTCTGGGCATGAAGTGACACATCCTCTCACCATGGGGCAAGCTACCCATATACTGCAAGCATTAGATTCTACGATGATGAGCCAGCAAGAGCTTAGCCGCAGAACACTGCTCCCTCCTATAAAGCTTGAGAGATTTAATGGGGATTTAACCAAGTTTGTCCAGTTCCGCAATACATTTACATGGAATGTAGAAAGCAACACTGAAGATCCCAAGAGAAGGTTGACTCATCTTTACAATCAGCTAGATGGCCCTCCAAGAAAGCTTATAGAAGGATGCCTACACCTGCCTCCAGCTGAGGGATATGAAATGGCATGGACGTTGTTGAATAAGGAATATGAAGACTCGCATAACCTTATTGAGGCCTGCATCAGGAAACTACTGGAGTGGAAGGACATTGATGTGAGTGATGTAGAAGAGTTCTTATCTCTTGAATGTGCAGTGTGCTCTTAGAGAAAATATTATGAGGATGGAGCTAAGGGAAGTGATGACTAAAGTGGTTAGCAAACTATCCAAGTACCTACGAAATAAATGGGCAGCTAGGTGTGTGACCCAGGAATCAGGATACTCCTTCCCCTCATTAGTAGCCTTTGTCAAGGAGCAAGCCAAGGTTGCAAAGGAAGGCAGGTATATCGAAGAAGTGCGAAGTAAACAACTTTCTATTAGGAGAAAAGTTGCTGTAATCAATAAGCCTAAAGGACTCACTGTAAGTACAACACATCCCGTCTGTGAATCTAACATTGGGACAGATGATTGTCTTTGTTGCAATAAACGAGGTCATGCTTTACATGCCTGTTTCAAGTTTGGCAGATTAAATGTACAAGATCGCTGGAATACGGCCATGTCCAAGAGGCTGTGTTTCCGTTGCCTTAAACCCTCTCATGGCCATAGAGACTGCAAGGATAAAAGTAAATGTGGTCAGTGTGGTGCAGATTCACATCACACAATTCTGCACAGACCTCTGTTCAAAACATCCTACACTTCAGCACAAAGGACGGTAAAATTAACAAGAGGGAGAGAACTGAGCCGTAGCACCTATGGAGACAGCCAGAACCAAAATGAGGTAAGTGGGGGTGGTGTGAAGAACAAGGTTGAGGATGTACTGCCTTGTGCGTCACTTACCAACTATAATCCAGATGGCAGAATAATGATGAAAATCCTACCCGTTAAGGTCAACAATAAAATTTACACGTACGCCTTCATAGATTGTGGTGCTGCAGTTACATTAGCTGCCAGAAGTTTAATTAAGAAGCTTGGCATTAAAGGTAAACACATAAGCCAAACGATGCGCACTGAAAATGGAGACTTCAAGTGTGATGAACTGGTCTCTCTATCAATTGGAAGTGTGGATGAGGAAGAGGATCTGATGTTGGATGATGTTTTTGTCACTGGGAAACTCAGTGTGACTACAGACCACATGATGCCAGTCCAGTGGGTTAGTCAATGGTCACATTTAAGTGACATTAAACTTAGTAGATTGCCTCCTCAGTACAAAGATGTTGAGCTTATAATCGGCCTGAACAGCTTCCTGTGTCGTCACATTCTCAGTCAACGGCATGGCCAAGAAAATGAACCATCTGCTTACCTCACAAGGTTTGGTTGGGTAATATTTGGACCAACAGGACTAAAGAATTCTATCCAAATTCGACATGTCCACCACATACAACCCACAGATAATTTGAGAGAATGCCTGCAAGAACACTTTAATAAGGATTTTTGGGAGAAGGAGATTCATTCCCGCCATGAAGATTCTGTTGAAGATAAATTGTTTACAGCGAAGGTGTCAGAATCCATTCATCAGGAATCTGGAAAGTACATTCTCAATCTTCCCTTTAGAAATAAGTTTCGACTCCCAAACAATCGCAAGATGGCCATACATCGCCTGATAGGACTAAAGAAGAAACTGGAAAATGATGATGCCTATCGACAGTCTTATGTGTCCTCACTTGAAAATTACATCAGCAAAGGATATGCTGAACTTGTGCCAACCACTTTGTTGGACCGAGATGATGGCAGAGTATGTTATATGCCGCACCATGCTGTGCACCATCCCACGAAGCCCAAGCTTAGAGTCTATGATCTTAAGGCTAAATTCCAAGGAATCTGGCTGAATGATCATCTCCTACAAGGCCCAGACCTAACAAATGCATTGATTGGTGTGATCCTAAGGTTTCGCCAAGGTCAAAATGCTGTCACGGCAGACATAGAAGAAATGTTTCATCAGGTGAAAGTTCCCCCAGAAGATCGAGATGTACTCCGCTTCCTGTGGTGGCCAGGAGGAGATACCAGTCGAGCACCTGTAGAGTATCGTATGTCTGTCCATGTTTTTGGAGCCAAGTCATCACCCAGCTGTGTTAACTTTGCCCTCAGAAGAACAGCAGAGCATGGTAGTCAGTATGGCAATGAAGTGATTGAGTTAATTAGAAGAAACTTTTATGTAGACAATCTCCTCATAGCATCTGATGACAAGGAATCTATGAAACAGTTGGTGAAAGACCTCATTGATCTATGTGCTGCAGGAGGTTGGCGCCTGAATCAGTGGACATCTAACAACAAAAACATTCTGGCGACAATTCCTGAAACCGAGCGAGACATTTCAGTTGCATCTCTGGACTTGAGTAAGGATGAACTTCCAATGGAAAGAACTCTGGGAATGCATTGGTCAATGGAGAATGACTATTTCACCTACAAGATCAATCCAAAAGACAAGCCACTAACTCGGCGAGGAGTGTTGTCAGTAGTGGCTTCCATCTATGATCCTTTGGGTATGGTTGCACCTTTCTCCTTGCCTGCTAAGCTGCTGCTACAAGACATGTGCCGACAGCAGTTGGGATGGGACGAGGAGATGGAAACGGCTGAGGTAACACAATGGAAGGCATGGCTCAATCAACTTCCCAAGCTGATAAACTTCAAGGTGCCTAGAAGTTTTATTCCCATGTCCTTTGGCACTGTCAGGTCCTGTCAATTACATCATTTTGCAGATGCAAGTCAAGTTGGATATGGTATTGCCTCATACTTGAGGCTTGAAAGTGCCACTGGTGAAGTCTACTGCACTCTGGTAATGGGAAGATCAAGAGTAGCTCCACTGAAAAGGATGACCATTCCAAGATTAGAGTTAACTGCTGCGACTGTAGCAGCACGTATGGATCAGAAGCTACGCTCAGAACTGGACTTGAGATTAGAAAAGTCTGTCTTCTGGACTGACAGTACTTCTGTATTGAAGTATTTATTTAATGAAAAGGCGAGATATCAAACATTTGTGGCCAATAGGGTGAATCTCATTCGTGAATTATCACCTATTGAAGCTTGGAGGTATGTAGAGACTCGGTCTAACCCAGCAGATTTAGCTTCAAGAGGAGTTGACATGGACAGCTTCCTCGCCTCTTCAATCTGGATCACTGGGCCGACCTTTCTTAGTGAAAATGAGAAAATGTGGCCCATAATACCAAATGACGTCAAGAGAGGAATCTTAGAGGACGACCAAGAAGTAAAATCACCACAATTAGTCTGTGAAACAGTCATCACAGCAATGTCATTCATTGAGGAAATTGCCAGTCGCTTCTCGAATTGGATGACATTTGTGCACTGCATTGCCTGGCTAAGACGCTTTCACAGAACTCTGACACAAAGACTCAAGTCTTCAGTGGAAGCTGACATGACAAGAAAATGTTTGTGCATTGAAGAAGTATATGAAGCTGAGAACAACATTTGGAGGCTTGTACAAAAGGACTCATTTGGTGCTGAAATTAAGATACTCTCAGGCAGTGAAGAAGCTCATGTACGGTCCTCTAGCAAGTTGGTTAAGCTCAAGCCTTGCCTGAAGGATGGACTACTTAGAGTGAGAGGACGACTCATCCACTCTCTTAGTAGTATTGATGTCTATCCAATAATTTTGCCAAGTAAATCCATGGCTGTGAAATTAATGGTGCAGTGGAAGCATAATAACTTAGCACACAGTGGCCACAATTATCTTATGGCTGAGTTACGCCAAAGGTTCTGGATTATACATGGCAATGCAGTGGTACGCTCTGTCATCCGGAATTGTGTGAGGTGCAGATCTCTCAGTGCTCGGCCAATGATCCAAGAGATGGCTGATCTACCCGAAGACCGCATCATGTCAAATGTACCTCCCTTCACACACACTGGGAACGGCTGTTTTGGGCCCTTCCTAGTTAAGAAAGGCAGGTCAAATTTGAAACGTTATGGAGTCATATTCACCTGCTTGGTGACTAGAGCCATCCACATAGAAGTGGTGGAGTCAATGGAAACTGATTTCTATATTAATGCTTTTAGAAGGTTCATTGCCAGGCGAGGCCCGGTCACCTCCATCCGGTCTGACAATGGGACAAATCTTGTGGGAGCTGAGAAGGAGCTTCGCAAAGAACTTGAGAAATTGAAGCACTCTGTGATTACAGAGGTCATGTTGCTCAAGGGTATCACATGGCAGTTCGATCCTCCTCATGCTTCACACTTTGGCTGAGTATGGGAACGCCAGATTCGCACAATTCGACGAGTACTCCGTGGCCTGTGTCGCCAGCAGGTCATGACAGATGACACTGCACACCCTATTCTGTGAGGTAGAAGCTATCATAAATGGCAGGCCATTAACCAGGGTTACTGATGATCCTGATGGTCCTCAACCACTAACACCCAACATGCTGCTAACCCTGAAAGGTGCAGGAGGTCCAATAACGGATACTGATCATAGTGATCTTTATGTTTGTCGACGTTGGAGGCAAGTTCAATACCTGGCAGACCTCTTCTGGAAGAGGTGGCCAAAGGAATATCTTCCACTTCTCCAGGAACGTCAGAAGTGGACCACGAGATAGCGTAGCCTGAAGGTTGGAGATATTGTTCTGAGCCTAGACAAGAAACTGCCCCGAGGTTCATGGCCTTTGGGACGCGTGCTGGAAGTGATAAGTGATGCTGAGGGTCACGTGAGGAGTGCTCGCTTGAAAACTGCTAGTG
>NC_091549.1:27937156-27939656 GCF_042767895.1 Penaeus vannamei
TGAGTGGTGGCAAGTTGACAAGCGGGTGATGATAATAATTATTTTAAAGGCAACGATTTTATACAAACAAATTGCACTCAGTAAGTCGTCCTCAGCATTTCAAGTGCGTCTTGGGCATGGAAAAAACATCAGTATTCATCTGTAAACCACACTGAACATTGGTTTTGTATTACATTAAAGAGGAGAATACTGTTTTTCCGCTGTCTAATAAAACTTTAAACTGCGCAAATGACTAACGAAACTGCAGAATTCTTCAGTTCTTTTCTCAATATTCCTTAGATATTCGATATCGAACCAATAAGAAAATTGTTATTCTGATATCTGCAATTGACAAATCAGGCATTTTTGTAGATTATCCTTAGAACAGATATTTTCTCCATCAGATGACGTGCTTTCATTTTACCTTTCATGTTTCGGCGAAACTCGTTTCGGGCTTTGCTTGCCTTGGGAGATCCAATACTTTTTGTCGTGTTCTGCTTCGCTTTCTTGGCAGAATATTGAGAGAATTAAGGGCTCGAAAGTCGCTTCGCTCCGCAAATAACAAATTACTGCTTATTATTACTGCTATTTACAGCATCCCCTTTCCTAGCAGGACCTGAGGGGATTCCACGGATCAAATAACAATAATGATAATAATAAGTAAGAAGTACTCCTTTCCCCCTTCACCTTCCTCCCTCTACTATCCCCTTTATCATCATTATTATAATTATCATTGATATCACCCTTGCTTTACTATAATCGTCAACAGCTTCTCGAGATACCTTACGGAATATCCTCGCTCTCCGAACTTCTCTTAACAAAACCCAAAATATGGTGTTTTCATAAATATGTTTCCGCAGTTTGATACATCTGGCAGCGTTATTCCCGGGATCAGTGAACGTTGCAAATTCTGTTTACACGGTGAAGGCGCCTTAGGTTTTATGGGAGCAGCAAAACGAAAGCTCAAAGTAAAATGATATTTCGTATTTGCTTGGTATAAAACATGGAGCACAAATTACGCATGCGCTAGCCTTTAAAGTGTATTGCATTATACAATATTAATTTAGAAGCTAAAAGGTAGGTTGTCTATGCTGTCACACAGGTGTTGAACATTCGAGTTGCCAAACAAGTTTTAAAGCTATTCATTTTGTTATATATAAAAGATGATATTGTCAAGTTACACTGCTATTTAGAATTCACAAGAGGATTTTTTTTAGTCCTACTTGTAAATTTGGTTAAATCTGCATCACAGCAAATACCCCGATATTACAGTTGAAATTCTTCAACAATAAGAACAAAAGCCCTTATTAATTTTATTTAGCAACTTTTTTTATTCATATTGTTGGGTTTTCATTAACATTGCTTAACATTACACGATATATGCCTTTGCATATATACAAATGTGTGTATGTAGGTTCTGTTCGATTTCGTCACATAGATAGTTCCTTAGGGGAAGACTGTACATGTACATTGATCTTGAATTATATTTCCCTTCCTATACATCATGGCAGTGGTTTTACTTCAGTGAAGCGATAATATTAGTTAGAAAAAAACAAAATGATATAACGCTTCTGTGTACTGTATATCTGCATGACAATCCATTACTCATGTAAAATTAGGGGCGTACTAGTCAAAAGAAAAGTTGAGGTTGAAATATTTAGTGAAAACAATATCATAATTCACCAGATACACGTGGTAAAATTTCCATACAAGATTTCTATATGAATACCTTCATGTATACCAAATAATTTTCTGTATGACAAAAGTACAATGGCGTAGCCATGCTACTATCCAACACCTTTGCTCGATATACGTCCCTATCGCCGTACCTCGCTCCCTCATTTGATATTAAAAGCTCTCTTTCATAACAGCTACATAAATAAATGCTTGAGGCATCAGGCATAAGGGATGCACATTACACCATCATCATTGTACTTTAAGTAAACCCAGAAGTGGGGGATGCAAAGCCCGTAATATATGAGATGAATCCTTAAAGATAAAATGTGTATATATATATATATCCCAAAGGGTATATTGAACCCTCCATCGCCCTCCGCCCCATAGGCCCTCGCGCCGCCCGCAGGCACCAGTGGAGAGGAAAGAGAAGGGGAAAGCGTCCATCAAAATGATCCATTCATCAGCGGGAGTGAGTGCCATAGGGAGCCGCATTGACGCGCTTGAACTATGGAGTGAGGGGCGTCGCTCCCTTGTTCCTCGGGGCGAGCGGGATACTTCGCTCGGGGAGATCGGTTGCACTCGAGTAAACCATATGTGTGCGGGAGTGATTACATGTACACAGGTAAAATGTGTGTGTTTGCGTTTGTGTATGTTTTCTTATTCTTTTTTTTGTGTTAGTGTTCTATTGTTAAGCTTACATATTTCCGGATTAGAGCCAGTCAGATGTTTGATAAGTGTTTCGTGTTTCGTGTTTCTCAATACAATTTCTTCGGTATTATTTTTTTGTGTAATATACCTATGAAGCTTGTTTAGGAATCCAATCATGACAGCTGATAGATGATAT
>NC_091549.1:27959656-27964656 GCF_042767895.1 Penaeus vannamei
CGCCTTTCATTTCATGTGATCTAAATGATGGTTAAAAAAATTATTGGTAAGATAGTTAAGATAATTAAGAAAAACAAATTTGAACAAATAGATAAACACGAATAACAGAAAACAACTCGTCTCAATTAGATTCAATAATAATTAACAGATCAGACATAATTCTCCATTCCGATGTCATCCCGTGCCATGTTGCTGACCGTGAACTTATCACGATGACGTTAAATATAATGACCACCAGTAATAACCCTCAATCTTTCAGCGAGCTTATTTTGTCTAAAGTAATGACTCTATTAGATGTTTCATCGACAGATAATGTAAACAATCAAGTAACTATTCTCACGGAAGTTATTAAAAACAGGATGATGCGTTGGCTTTCTACGTACCACGAACCGTCAGACGCCCCCTGCTCCAGAGTTAAATGACATCAAGAGAGCCATTTGCGATAGAAATAATGCCCAAAAAGCTCTTGAAAGTAACAGACATGAAGCCGCCTTTCAGGCAGATTATCAAGTAAAAGAAAAATATAAAATTACTAATTCAATGTGAAAATAAGTATGATAAAACATGGAAAATTGTTAAAACACTAGTGCCTCACAAGAAACACCACGTAAGTGATTGCACAAATCCTATAGAAAGCACACAGCATTGTAATGATTTCTTTTCAAAAATTGAAAAACTAACTTTTGAATAAATAACTACTATATTACAACAAAACACAGATCAGAAAAGGCTCAACCTATTTTATTTCATACCACAACCAATGGACATAGAAACAAATGTTGTAGGAGCAGATGGTATTGCTTTGCACTTTATCAGAGATAGTCTACCCATAACTGCACATTATTTGATGGTCATTATTTACACCTCTCATGGGACAGTAACCTCAATTTCCAAGTCGGGGATTATAGACGATGCGAATGAATAACGTCTGATTACTATATTTCCTACAATATCAAAAAAAAAAAAAAAAAAAAAAAAAAAGTAGTATATGAACTAACGAGCTTCCTGGAGCCCAATAACTTATCATCTGAAACGCAACATAATTTTAGAAATATGTTATCTACTGAAATAGCTTTATTATAGATCACTGATGAAATTTATAAGATGGACAAAAATAAGATAGATTTGCCCACATTTTCGACTTTTTTTTTTTTTTTTTTTTGATTGTGTCAGCCATGAAATTCTCCTTAACAAATTAGCAAATCGTAAAACTGATATCTTTTGGTTTAAATCCTATTTACATACAAAGACCCAATCGGTAGGCATAAAAAACAAGTACCTTGTGGTGTTCCGTAAGGATCTATCTTAGGTCCAATTCTATTTACAATTTTCATAAACGATTTATCAACAATAGCTCATAGATACCTTCTAATGCAGTAAACCGATGATTCACAATTTTTTCATAGTGACTCGGTAAACAAGTTAAATACATTAATAGGAAACACAACATACTATTACACAAGAAAAATTATATTTTGACACGAAAAGCCTTCTACTAAATGCACATAAACTCAATGTATATCCATAAGTAGTCGGCAGAACACAGCTAAAATTCCCAGTGACCCATCCTTAGAATTTGAAAGCTGCTCTATCAAACCTAACACTTCAGTTGATAATCTAGGAGTGCTCTTAAACAGATTCATGATATTCGAACCATACATTGACAAAATACACAGAAATGTAGTGGACACTCTTTATCTTAATAACATAAGAAATCAAATAACTACTGAAACTAGAATCAAGGTGCAAACTCTAGCACTAAGTATAATTAGCTATTGTTCAAATATTCTGGGTTCGACTAACTAGACCCAAAAGGTACAAAAATACAAAACATTGTTGCAAAAGTTATTAGGTAATTTCAGTAAACATCACCCCGCATATTCAAAAATTAAAATTGCTAAAAGTCCATTCTAAATGCAGTTATAAGACATGTGTATTCATTTACAAATTTATTCATAGGAATTATCCGCAATGGTTAATGCCCTTGCAAAGTGTAGGGAACACATCAGGTTTCCAGACGTCAAGTAAATTCTCTTTATGTTAAAAGATCGAATACCGATACAGGGGCATGACAACTGGAAATACATAGAAGTTATGGAACATGTTACCAGATAATAGGAGACATTAACAGCTTCTGTAAATTAAAAACGAAATTAAGAGAGCACCTCTTAAAGAATCAACTATAAATACGAATGTATTAATTAAAGAATATTTACGTAAGTCCGTTTATTGTTTCCGTGAATTGAGCAGAAGGCATAATTTTTAAGGTAGGGTTTATGTAGTTAAACTCTCTCTCTATTTTACTCGGGCTTTTTCCCTTCTCTCTCTCTCTCTCGATATATATATATATATATATATATATATATATATATATATATATATATATATACAGATTCTTTTCAGCTTTTCCTATTTTTAAAGTGGGGTTGCCGTTTTGGATGAATCACCCATATTATGGCTCACTCCATATTGGTATTAGCATGGATTTTTACAGTTGGATACCCATCCTGACACAAACCCGCTCTATTTATCCAGGCTTGGGACCGGCACCTACAAAGAGCGGCTTTTACAATGGGCAATCAAGGTAGTTCTTTGCCAAAGTGAATAACGCGACAGTCGGAGGATTCGAACCCTCGAACCTGAATTTGTCGACGAATCCAAAGTCCGATGCTCTAACCACTCAGCAACCACGCCCTCCTAAACACTCCCATTTACGGTTGTGAATGAATCGCTCTATGACGGCTTATTCAATATTGGTTTTGGCATGGGTTTTTACAGTCGGATGCCTTTCCTGACTCTTGGGACCGGCACCCACAAATGCTGGCTTGCCCCTAAGTGTTTTTTTACAATGGGCAATCAAGGTAAAATTCTTTGCCTAAGGGAACAACACGCCTGGATTTGTCAACGAATCCAAAGTCCGATGCTCTAACCACTCGGCTACCATGCCCTCAGATTTAGTTTTCAATACCATTTCTTACAATGGATATTCTTTGCTGTGACATGCTGTCTGTTTTATTTTTCTTCTTAAATCTAGCCCTGTGTGCAAGGAATGGCCGGATTTACTATCTACTTTCAGCACGCGGGATTGAACGCAGGTCAGCAAGATTGTTAGACGAACACGCTAACCGCTGCAAAATACAGCACATGTATGTCTGTCTGTATATATGTACGTATGTGTATCTCTCTCTCGTTTTCTCACACACACACACACACACACACATATATATATATATATATATATATATATATATATATATATATATATATATATATATATATATATATATATATATATATATACATACATACACACACACACACACACACACACACACACACACACGTTTCTATTACGTTTATTTTGCCGTGATCTGAGTGGGAAACATGCTAACCCCACATTATATCTTTTATGCTTTAGAAAAAAGATAAATAGAAAAAAAGGAAACAGTTCACATTCACATCACTATACCTGATTAGTTTTCGGGGAAAAATGGCACACATTATCATTGATGTATTTTTCAGTAAAGGAAGCATTATGTTATTCTCTTCCACTAAAAAATCTGATTAAATTTCATGCATACATTTTAAATGTAATCGAGAGGCACTCACACATTTCGCGATGTTGATGCCAGTGACGGTAATGGATTTGAGACTGATAATGATAACAATAATGAAATTACCATAAACTAAAAGCTGTGATCATGATGAAAGCTCAGTTGTCCTTTTTTGTTGTTTCCCCAAAGGGAATAGCCTATACATGCATTCGCATGCATACGAACATACGTACGTACATAAATATATACACATACACACACGCGCGCTCGGACACACACAAATAAACATTACTATACAAACGAACTACGTTCAATACAGATTTCCCCTGACCCACTTTCGCTTACCCTAGAAACATGAAATATCACATACTAATATGATACACATCTCTATAGGTCATGTATTGATTTCTAAAACTCAACTCATATATATTTTATGTTAAAGTGGTGAAGTCTGTAGTCCACAGGTTGCTTTTGAAGCCATGAAATGACTTCAGAAATTAGTGCCTCATCCTGGAAACGTTTGCCCTTCAAAAATTACTTCAAGGGATGAAAGAGGTGAAAGTCAGATGGTGCTTGGCCAGGAGAATAAGGAGATGAGGAAGGACAGCATTGTGTATGTGTGTGTGTGTGTGTGTGTGTGTGTGTGTGTGTGTGTGTGTGTGTGTGTGTGTGTGTGTGTGTGTGTGTGTGCGCGCGCGTAATGTTGTCATCTTGCTTTTACTTAATCACCTTTAACATTTAACTATTGATATTATGTCATTGCACGAGTTATTTATTTTGACAAAATGAACGATTATGGAAACAACTTGTAATCATGAAAAAAGATTATCGTATAGCGACACATACAGTGTTTTCGTTCTCCATTACCAACACCGCACTCCAATTAAATTGCTCTAACAACATTGCAGTCATCCACGAGACGCGAACAAGTTGCAGGCGACCTGAAGTAGCCAGCAATTTATCGCCGTTGGATGGCCGCGTTCACTGCCACCATTACCAACACTGCCACCGCCTCCTTCTCCCCCTCCCCTCAAGCTCGCCGCGTTCGCAAACACGTGACAGCACATTAAAGGGGGAGGGCCGTTACAAAACCATGAGTCGGAGGATATTCAATAACAAATGGCCCTGCTAAATAACCGAGGCCGCTTCCAGACAAATGGACAAGCAATTAAACAAACGATTGGGAAGCCAAGGGACAAGCCGACCGGCAATTTACGACAGAGCCCCTCGCACAGGTCACTCGCGAATTTAGCGCCCAACGGCCGTCGGAACTTTCGCAAAATGGCCATTAAATCCGCGCGGTTGTTACTACACATGACGGCTACTTGCCACACTTACAGATAGAGCCCTGGATGTGTTGTAAGTAATTAGAGATTCATAGGTGTTCCCATGTACTGTGCGGCTATTTTTTACATATGTAGACCTGCGCGCGCGCGTGTGTGTGTG
>NC_091549.1:27969656-27977156 GCF_042767895.1 Penaeus vannamei
AGATATTTCATCTGTCATATCTGAAAGGTAAATAATGGCAGAGAATCAGAACTTGAAGTATCAAGTATAGAACACTATTATGTATAAGCATATAATTAATCAATTAATTAATCCCTTTGAACGAGATTAATTATGAAAAAAAAATGAAAAGGGGCTAATATCTAAACCTGTTACTTCTCTTCCAGCAATGGGGCTTCACGTGCTCGGTGGAACTGCCTTCTCTTTCTTTCTTTATTTATCTATCCTTATTACTCTTCTTACAGTAAGTATCATCGTTTTTTTAAGCAAATGTTAAGAGTATCCGCAAAGTAAAAAGTCAGGAATTTATGAATATTCATGAGTGCAAAAAAATATTAAATATACAATTCCGTGTTTTTTTTCTAGACAGATTTTCTTTCTGCAATATACGAATATTCCGGATGAATAAACAATCGTTTAGGTATTTTTTTACACGGAGAAATTATTTCTTTCAGACATGTCAAGATAATGTATCAATGTTTTGATTTTGCAGTGAAAGTTTATCATACAAACTTCATCCACACCTATGCATATACTGGAAAAAAAGACATGCACTGACATATACAAGGGTAACATAGTATTTATATGACAAATAAAAGTAGAGAACGTGATGCAATTCCCAAAATCATCAGGATTATTACTTTTTTCTATGATCAGATTTTAGCACAAGATAAAGGGCATTCAGGATAACAAATCATCTCTGTATTCATTGTAGTGTTACTGTGGTTTTGCATTCATTTAATGGTCTATAATGAATAATATAATGTAGCATGTTTTCTGTTTAATGAATTAGTGTTTGGTTCTGGCGAAAAGAAAAATAGTCACTTCATTAGATCGGTTAACTGCTACGAAAACGTTTACAAAGGTCTCTTCGATTTTACAAAGAGACAACTGATGTAGCTGTCATACACAGATGCTTAAAGCATGAAACGTGTTCATGTTTCAAAAAATTCTCAGCTATAATTGATGCTGTGCGGAAAGGAGGGGAAATTTCAGCTTGCCTCTATAAACAAATAGTTCAAAGATATCGCATTAAGAAAAAGTAAACGATAACTGATAAGTTTTGTTATCACTTATTTGAAAAAAAGGAAAGATGAAATGGCTTCCGTAGTTTCCAAAAGTAGATATTTGTATATTTTTTGCATTTTTATATTCTATCAAATACACTGTTCCAGACAACCTAGGGTTTTGATGTCATTCATAAAAATACTATTTATGTTTACATCGAAGTGGTTGCCATATGTATAAAAGTCGGACCCAGCAAGTGTACAGAATTATAATTCCAGAACCGTACACACACACACACACACACACACACACACACACACACACACACACACACACACACACACACACACACACACACACACACACACACACTTATATATACATATATGTGTGTGTGATAACACACTCACACATGTGTGCGTGTGTGTGCGTGTGTGTGTGTGATCTTTTCTATATGAGGTTTATTTTTCATAGGGATAATTTTTTGAAAACATACCTTTAAACAACCGACGTTGCAGATGAAAATTCCCGTTAATGCTGAATGAAGCAATTGATTCAGATTTCATATGACGAAGCGAGTGTCAAACAATTTAAATCATGAACTTATTCTATGTGCTCTCTCTCACACACACACACATATAATATATAAATATATATATATATATATATATATATATATATATATATATATATTTATATATATATATATATATATTTACATATATATATATATATATATATATATATATATATATATATATATATATATATACATATATATATTTACATATATATATATATATATATATATATTTACATATATATATATATATATATATATATATATATATATATATATATATATATATATATGCACATATGCATATAGCTATCTATCTATCTATATATATATATGAGTGGGTGCTTCATGAACAAGATGATGTTAAGCGATGATGTGGTAGTCTTAAGTTAGTGTTAAGTGCTTGCCAGTATATAGTCTGTCCCTCATCGAGACTCCTGCAGTACCTCCTCGTGGCCACCTATGGGAACTGGGAACCTTGCGGTCCCAGGCTAAACTGTAGGGGATCTCGGAGCACCAGAAGGCCCCAGAGGTACTGAGTCATGGCCCACCGGCGTGTGGACACACCCTGGCTCTGTACCAGCTCCTGACCCTTAGCCCCCTGTGGTAAATAAGAGGCTCGGTGGAGGTGGGCCCTGCCAGTCCTCCTCCCCCCGTTGGCGGAGGAGGCTGAGGTGGCGTCTGCCCGGAACAACGGCCCGAGGATTAACCTCAGGCGTGCTGTTCGGGTGGGACCTTGGAACATACGGCAGGATGAGGTTCCATTCCCACTGACTTGTTGAGGGGCGTGGTTAGCCCTCTCTGGAAGGGGAAAGGGGATCACTGGGACTGTAGCAACTGCCGTGGAATCACATTGCTCAGTATACTAGGCAAGGTTTTTGCCCACATTCTTCTGAAACAGATCCACAACCACCTGCTAAGGCACCTAAGACTGGAGCAAACTGGATTCATTCCTGGCAAGTCCACAATAAATCGTATTTTAGCACTCCGAGTCATTATAGAATGTCATGAGTTCAGTCGTGGGCTGCTTGCAACCTACATCGACCTCAAGAAGGCGTTTGATGTGGTGCATCGCGAATCGTTGTGGGAGATTCTGAGACAGAGGAATTCCAACACGGATTATTGAATTAATAGAAAGCCTATGTACTGGTACTGAAAGTGCCGTAAAGTGTAGTGGAAGCCCGTTGAGCTTCTTCCCTGTTAACTCAGGAGTGAGGCAAGGCTGTGTCCTTGCGCCAACACTTTTCAACACTTGCATGGACTGGATAATGGGCAGAGCTACTTCCCTTAGTAAGTATGGAGCAACACTGGGCAATATCAAGGTCATAGACCTTGACTTTGCTGACGATGTTGCAATTCTATCTGCCTCTGGAATCTCTGATAGCGGCTCTTGATGCATTTAGCAATGAGGCGAAGTCCCTGGGCTTGCAGGTCTCCTGGACTAAGACCAAGATCCAGCATTTTGGGGGCCTACTAGGAGAACCTGTTCAGTCGATATATGCTTGCAGCAAAACGTTGAAGTTACAGAGAGCTTTATATACCTTGGCAATGCAGTTCATGTATCTGGGCTCTGAGACCAGAAAGTAAGTAGACGGATTGGTCTGGCAGCAGGAGCCATGAATTCAAGAGTCAACAAGAGTATTTGGAGGTGTTGGTACCTGTGTAGGAGGATTAAGTTACGTGTCCTTAAGGCTTTTGATTCTACCAGTTTTACTTTATGGAAGCAAAACTTGGATGTTACATCTCGATGCCTTTTGTAACGAATCCCGACGCCAGATCATGGGGTACCCATGATCCGGCGTAGGGACCTGTTACTTGCAAAATCTGGGTCCGCCAACTCAGGCTATACGGGCACCTAGCTCATTTCCCTGTGGAAGACCCTGCACATCAGGTTGTCTCTTTACGAGACAATCCTGCGTGCAGGAGGCCTATGGGAAGACCTAGGAAATCGTGGTTTGGGCAGCTCAACCAGACCTGTCGTGAAAAACTAGAGATAGGCCGAGGACCTACCTGGCGATTCTCCATGAGGGACCCCCGTGGCTGGAAGCGAAAGGTGGATGCCGCTGTGCTCCCGTCGGCGTCGGCCACTTTGATGATGATATATATATATATATATATATATATATATATATATATATATATATATATATATGTCTGTATATATATATATATATATATATATATATATATATATATATATATATGTATGTATATGTGTGTGTGTGTGTGTGTGTGTGTGTGTGTGTGTGTGTGAGTGTGTGCGTGTGTATATATATATATATATATATATATATGTACATATATACATGTGTGTGTGTGTGTGTGTGTGTGTGTGTGTGTGTGTATGTGTGTGTGTGTGTGTTTGTGTGTACACACACACACACACACACACACACACACAAATATATATATATATATATATATATATATATATATATATATATATATATATATATATATATTTACATATACATATATGTATATATATTGTAAAAAATATATATATTTTATATATATATATATATATATATATATATATATATATATATATATATATATATATATATATGTATGTATATATATATATATGTATATTTATATATGTATACATATATATACATACATATGAGTATATATATATATATATATATATATATATATATATATATATATATACATATACATATATTTATATATATGTATATATAGGTATGTATATATATATGCATATCTATATATATATATATATATATATATATATATATATATATATATATATATATGTATATATATATGTATATATATATGCATATGAATATGTATGTATATGTATATGTGTATATGTAGATATATACATATATATTTGTATATATATTATATATATGTACATTTGAATATAGATATACATATATACATGTGTATGTATATATTTATAATCTAAATACACTATATATATATATATATATATATATATATATATATATATATATATATATATATATATATATATATATATATATATATACATGCATCACAGTACAGGGTAATAGAAATGTTTCATCTGGGTTGCAATCCCGTTTTTAAAATCGTAGAATTGTGGTCAGATTTGTGATGGTCTTTTTATATGTGGAACTAAAGAGATTTCATCTTTTTTCTTTCTCTTTTTAATAAAGCTCACGAAGAATCTCAAAAACTCTGGGAAATCTTGGGATTCCACGTATATTAAATATTGCCTGGAAATGCACTGTCCTAAAAATAGCGATCTCTGAGGTCTTGAAAGAAAGGAGGGGGGGGGGGTGCGAGGCTTTTGCTTGATCAGCTCATTACACAACGCTTGAAATGCAATGCTATTGTTGTCAAATCATTTTTTTCTTTTAGTTTCATCTTCCTATTCTTCCCATACCTTCAGCGTTACGTCACATCATATCCCCCAGCATGGTGACGAGATCACAATGATTTTTTCTCTTCCTCATACTTCTCTTTCATAGTACTCTGTCTCTCCCTCAGAGACACACGACTGACAAATTATTATTCATCATCCACTTCTTCTCTGCCCTGATCCCTTGCTTCCTTTGAAGGATACACAAACGACAAATAATGCGACTGGCAAATCCTCCTTGTCTGCATGCATTAATCTCCGGGCGCCGATGGGTTAGGCATAATCTCCCTCTCGACCCATTATGCTTGCACCCCAAACAGGTCCTCTAGTTCCATCCCAAACAGGTCTATCTTCCATCTCAAACCGGTCCGGTGACACCTCCCCGGGCCTGTCATTTGTCACACAACGCCACTGTGGTTCGCTTGGTTCCCTGACGTTTATACATGTGATTCAGGGACAGCGTGGTTGGCGGCGCGATGTATACTCCCGCTGTTAACCTGGTCGATGGCTGCAAATGCATTGTGGGGAGGAAGATATATTTATGGGACTTTTTTTCTGTGAAAGAAATGCTTTTGGAGACTCAAAGTTACACTTATCAGTTTTTAGCACTTATATATGAACATAAATCTGTCAAGATTTGCACGTGTGTATCTGTGTGGCTGCGTGTGAGTATGATTATGCTATTTGTGTGCATTTGTACTATCCGTAATGAAAATACACATCGCTATACAACTATGATATGTTCATTCCGCTTGAAAATGTAACTCGAGTGTGAAGGCCACAACAATCAACCCACGGTATCAAAACAGTAATCTAAGATTCTAAACTTCTTTTTTAAAATGTGTTAGAATCATAAATTATAGACGCTAATTGTTTACTTCTTTCTTCTTCTTTTTTTATCCCTCATTTCTGCCTATCTAGTTATTCATATAATTGATCTACTGAAGCTAATCCAAGTATCCTAACGAGGTAAACACACAAAAAATGTCAATAATCACACAACGCAATAACAGACATATACACGCATACCCAGACATATACAGAGGCACATACTTACTTTCATTCCCACGAAAACACATCAACTCACAACACCACTCGCAGAAACAAATACTCATTCACACGAAAAGAAAAATCGCCTGCAATAATAAACAAAGAGACACTCACTCACCAAATAGACATACGAAAGTCCAGTCTTCAACGTCTCCCGCCATTCTTGCAAATTGCAAAGAATATGAACTCGCAAACTTCGCCATAAACGCTCTACCTCGCAGTTTTTGTGCAATTAACTACTGTTGCGAAAGACCTTGTCGTGCGCGCTATTTGGTATTTTTAACTTTTTTTATAACGTTTTTCTTATAGTTATCCTTTTCATTTACTTAATATTTATCATTACCATTATATATCTAAGTGCTTTATTATGTATTATTTTGTTCTGTTGAATAATTCAATATATTCAGCTACTTAAAATCATTTCCATACTTTATATATATATATATATATATATATATATATATATATATATATATATATATATATATATATATATATATATATATATATATATATATATATATATATATATATATATATATATATATATATATATATATATATATATATATATATATATATATATATATATATATATATATATATATATATATATATATATATATATATATATATATATATATATATATATATATATATATATATATATATATATATATATATATATATATATATATATATATATATATATATATATATATATATATATATATATATATATATAGTATATATATATATATATATATATATATATATATATATATATATATATACATATATATATATATATATATATATATATATATATATATATATATATATATATATATATATATATATATATATATATGCTTATAGATTCGCTATAATTATTCCTTTTACTGAATTATCGATTTTAAGCTTTATTATGTCTTCAATAATTCAGCTATTAATGAAATTTACCTATGCATCTTTTGTAAATATATCTGCTTATATCTTACGATATATCTATCTTCCTATATTATCAATATATGTTTATATTATATATATATATATATATATATATATATATATATATATATATATATATATATATATATATATATATATATATATATATATATATATATAGTTGTATACACACACACACACACACACACACACACACACACACACACACACACACATATTTATATATATATATATATATATATATATATATATATATATATATATATATATATATATATATATATATATATATATATATATATATATATACGTTACTACTCCTTTAATTACTGCATCATCATCTCCAGAACAATTCACCATATTCATCTGCTAATTACGATATTAATCTATGCATCATTATTTGTATATTTGTTTGTACAATACGGAATACTGCCATTCAAAGCATCCGTTGGGTTGTTGAGTGAAACGAGTTTTCAGTGCGGGTACAATGCAT
>NC_091549.1:28042759-28045259 GCF_042767895.1 Penaeus vannamei
TTATTGTTATCATTACTATTATCATCATTATTGATATTATCATTGTTATTACTACTACTACTACTACTACTACTATCATTAGTATTACTGTCATTGTTATTGTTATTATTATTATTATTGTTATTATTATTATTATTATTATTATTATTATTATTATTATTATTATTATTATTATTATTATTATTATTATTATCATTATTATTATTATTATCATTACGACTACTACTATTATTATTATTATCATTATTATCATTATTATAATTATTATCATTACTATCTCCTCCTCCTCCCCCACCTTGTCATCATCATCATTAACGTTATTATTGTCGTTATTATTATTATCATAATCCTTATTATCATTATCATAATAATAACAATAAAAAACTATCATTATGATCATTATCATTCTTGTTGTAGTTTTTTATCATTATTATCATCCTTATTATTATCATCATCATCATTTCCATCATTATTACAATTATTATCATTGTTATTATTATCATCTTTATCATTATCTTATCATCATTATCTTTATTTACCCTTATTTCCAATGTCGCAAGTTTGAATTTCCTCGCATAATTCATATTATTTTCTCCTTTTTTATTCTCCTCTTTTTATCACTGTCTCCTTCGTCTCCAATTATATCTAATTTTCTCTTGTTTCTTACGTAATAAAGTATCTGCCCCATGCAACTGTTCACCCTGTTAATAATTCCATTGCTCGCAGCCTGTTGAAATGACAACAATTCCATCTGAAAAGTGTTTTGATTGTATAGGAAATCTAATGCTTTTGTATTTAATTAACTGCTTATACACTTGAATTCGTTTTTTTGCTTTATCTTTTCCAATTACATATTGCATTGGGCCTCAGTCATCGCTAACTGAGCGTTTCATTAATGATATTCCGTTGAAATATCCTTTCCGAGAATATTAAGGGGAGGATTCTCGCGTATATTCTCTCTCTCTCTCTCTCTCTCTCTCTCTCTCTCTCTCTCTCTCTCTCTCTCTCTCTCTCTCCTCTCTCTCTCTCTCTCTGTCTGTCTCTCTCTCTCTATATATATTTATATATATATATATATATATATATATATATATATATATATATATATATATATATATATATATATATATATATATATACATATATATATATATACATATATATATATATATATATATATATATATATATATATATATATACATTTATCCATCTTTCGAAGACACAGAGAGACTTAAACTCCATCAAAGCTAGGAAGAAGGAAGAAGGGGTGGGGAGAGGATAGGAGAAAGAAGGAGAGGAAAAAAAAAATCTAATTAGCGATCGAACATCTTTGCTCAATTCCCTCTTTTCAACCTTTCCTTTTTTTCGCCGAGGGAAATTTTGCTCTGGAGATTGCAAAAATGAGGATGCGGAATTAATCTAATAACATTGATGTGAAATGTGATTCAGAGAGAGAGAGGGGGCGGGAGAGGGGCTGGGAGGGAAAAGGTGAGATGTAGGGAGAGAAGGAAGAGAGGGAGAGACAGACAGACACACACACACACACACATACACACACACACAAAGAGAGAGAGAGAGAGAGAGAGAGAGAGAGAGAGAGACAGAGTGAGAGAGAGAGAGAGAGAGAGAGAGAGAGAGAGAGAGAGAGAGAGAGAGAGAGAGAGAGAGAGAGAGAAAGAGAAAGAAGAGAGAATGAGAAAGGGAGACAAGGAAGGGCCAATAAAAGACCCAGGACAGGAGATACGTAAATAAGCTACATAGATTGGTAAACAAAAATGTCGAATGATTGATTTGCATAAAGACAGTTAGATATGCGGGTAGATATAGATATTATGAATGTGAAGTTGATAGAGATATATGGATAGATAAGTAGATGGAGAGTCAGACAGGCATACAGTTTTATTAAAAGAGAGACATTTAAATGGATAGATGAATAGATGGATAGATAGACAGACGTATAAACAGACAGATGAATAAATAGGTATATCAACAGGACGCCCACCTAGCCACCCTGCAAACCGCCCCCCCTTAACACCGCGAAAAACACTGCGTACCTCCCTGTCACTAGGCCGCCTCCTCACACCCTCGCATTCCTCATCCTCCATCCACAAGGCATTTTCCATTATTTTTACTCCTGGGACGAGAAGGAAGCGCTCTCGGAGACATCCTTCAGCGCGGGTAGGATAACCTCCCCGACAAACGCGAATCCTCGCCCCAAATTGCAAAGGATTGCAACGAGGAACTCAAGCCCGACGCCAATTTTCCTAACCAGATCCCCGGCAAGTTAGGAGGAGCTCTTGGAGTCACTGCTTCTCGGCGACAACTCCTATAACACTTGCAGATTGCATTTGCTGGATTTGCAACGAGCAGCTTACCTGCCTTGCAACACAAGCATCTGAAGATGTTCGGGAACGAGTTGTGGGAAGGGGGTTGCGGTAGGGGGAGGGGGAGGGTAGAGGGGGAGGCAGGGAAAAGTGGAGGGGAGGGCGAACAGGCTT
>NC_091549.1:28058915-28063915 GCF_042767895.1 Penaeus vannamei
ACATACACACACACACACACACACATATATATACATATACACATATACACACATACACACATACACACACACACATACAAATATAGAGATATGAATGAATGGAAAACACTCTACCGTGTTGATACTATTGTTGAAAATACTCTACCTTGTATAGATATGTGGAATCGAAGACTATGGCGGGACTCATAGGGAGATCAGAGCGAAGGAAGATTAGGATGGCGAGAAAGAGATTGGATTGGATTCGCCTGATGAGAGCCTTGATTAATGGTGTTCGTTTAAGTACCTCAACTGGCAGGTAAATAGACAGAAAGCAATTAAAGAGAAAGAGACATCACTGGCGACCATAGGCGAGGTAGAGCCAAACGGGGAGAGAAGGAGAAGGACCTGGAAAAGATAAATGAATCCGGAAAATTTTCCAAAGGAATGGATCTCGAATTATCGGTTTATTGATCATCTATGGTCCTCTATCGCGGGTGGCTGTGGAGCGCCGTTTCACCCTTTCATTAGCGGCGAAGATCCTCGTATACCTGCTACTGTCGCACAAATGTTGTAAAATAAAATAATAACAATGATGATAATGATAACAATAATAATGATTATTATAATATTAATAATTATAATAACAATAATAATTATAATGAATGTAAATAATAATAATAATAATAATAATAATAATAATACATAACTGGATTAAAAAAAAATATATATATATATAAACATATATATATATATATATATATATATATATATATATATATATATATATATATATATATATATATAATCTCACTTTTTAGTGTGATAAATGTTTTCTTTTGAAACATATTTTGTCTACTCAATTCTCTGCCAGTTTCAGATTTTAATAAGACCGATAAAAGCATTTTTCGTCATTTTATTCCAAAGATATTTATTTATCAAAATGTACATATTGGAAATACCATACCAAATCTTGAGAAATTATTTTGTGATCTAATTAAAACCATCAACAATACCAAGGTAGATATAAAAATACCTGAAAGATATTTATTTATCAAAATATACAGACTGGAAGTACCAAATTTTAAGAAATTATTTTGTGATCTAATTAAAACCACCAACAATATCAAGGTAGATATAAAAATACTTGAACTCCAGGCTTGCAATGACTGGGATATAGCCGAGGAAAAACTTTACTCTCTCCCATAGCTATTCATCATACTTAATCTTTGACCATACATTCCCTACTCCCACAATCTACTTGGAAATGACAGGTAAGGCTATTTCTGGGGATCAGAATTTATAGCTGAGATTTGAGATGAAATGTGTGCCACGGGAAATAAAGCTTTATCGCCAGGGAGACACATACATCACTAACAAGAAATACAGTATGAGATAACGTGAAATGGGGCGACCCCTCTCGACTCTTGCAGTTTTTCCTGTATGCCTTTCTTATCCATTGTTTCACTATCACTTTCTCTGTTTATTAGTCTATCTATCTATATATCTCTCTCATTCACTCACCCACTCTATCTATCTATCTCTATCTCGTTCTCTCCTCTTTATCAATCTGTCTCCTCCCTCATTTACTATATAACTCATAAAATATGTCTATCCTCTTTGTTCTCTCCATTTGTACTTCAAGAGCACCATTCCTGACGCTGTATTTCAGGAGCATCACAGAAAATTCTCCCAATTAAACCTGAATTTTATTGGAGGAGGAATGGTGAAAGAAATATTTTGTTTGATCTGAAGAGTAAAAGAAAGAAGGAAAGAATCACGGTACAAACATATTTCGAAAAGTGAGATGGCAGCTTCAGAACGATCTGTAATTCCATCATCGATTTTTAGTACTTCGAGTGGATTAAGAACTATAAAACAGAGAGGGTCTGGATCTTCAGTTCCAATATTAGGCGTTTTTAATTCCGCGAACGTGTTACCTTGATTTCATTATCGTTTTTCTTCCAACCTGCTCTTTTGCCTGAATGTTTTATAGACGTTTTCATTAATCTCTTCCTTTTTCTTCAGTATTATGATTTGTCTTTAATCCTTATTAGTTATTGGCCTTCTATCATTATGCTCCACTTAACAAACCTTTTCATGCGATTCTTAGAGAAAACAGGCCACTCATCTACTATACTTTCACTGTTTCTATGTTATACATAACGTGACCTCTCTTTCCTTGCTGGTGTATATCAGTATGAAAATGCTTCCCATACGCACCTCACCACAAACTTCACGATCATAAACATATTCATGCATATAATCATCATCATCATCGCTATCCTAGTCATGCGTGCTATATAGTCAAGGGAATTGCTGAGATTTCCTGAAGATTTCCGGTCTCTTAATAAAGAAGATTGAGCCACTTTCGAGGTAGCATTGTCTTCCTTCCCAGAACACAAAAGTCCCATTAAATTGATTGCGCAAATAAGCCGTTTCTCTTCACAATTTTATGTATCCACTGTTATAAGTTCATTGACGGAAAGGGGTGCACTATCTGCTATATAAGAAATTCTTATCATATTTATGTACATAGCTGAATATGGCGTTAAAAACGGTAAGCAACGTACATATATATATGTCTGTGTGTGTGTGTGTGTGTGTGTGTGTGTGTGTGTGTGTGTGTGTGTGTGTGTGTGTGTGTGTGCGTCTACATATATATATATATATATATATATATATATATATATATATATATATTACATATATATATATAAATATATATATATATATATATATATATATATAAAGAGAGAAAGAGAGAAAAAGTAAACAGATAGATCGGTACCTATGGTGTGTTTGTTAGTATCTGAACTGTATTCATGTTGACTTATGTAGAAAAGGTATGAATGAGAGTGAATATCTTTACAATACAAGAGATGTGTCGTCAGAAATATACAACTCAGAGAAACTACAAAGTATATATATATATATATATATATATATATATATATATATATATATATATATATATATGAAACGAGCTGATGAATCACCTGACGACTGTGACCTTATCCCTATAATTGCTGCCACGACCTTGAATAATTTGAAGCTGCCCGATGTGGTGTTTACATTCTTTTCCATCATATGTATGCAGCTTCCATTATTTTCCTTTTCTGTCTGTTCAGTGCCTCATGTATTACTTTTGCTTCAATTACGATAGATATCTAGCTTCATCATAAACCACCATGGCTTTAGAAGTCCTGTAGTGGCAGAAGTCAGTTCTTAGATTACTGAACCTCGTGGTGAAACGTCCCTATTTATCAATATATACCCTATCGCATCTGCTGCAGGGTATGTGATATACAGTACTGTTGGGGTTGTTTTTTGGCTGCCCTCTAGCTCGTGTTATGTCATGTATCTTTTCAGCAGGTGTGCTGGCGATTTTCACTGTACTGCAGAAGTATTTGCTGATTCCCTGGGAAATGTTATGCGGTAATATAGGAAAATTATAAAAGGGTTGCAGGGTCTGATCTTAAAAAAATGTTCCTGCCTTCTTTTTTTGAATACTTGATTAATCATGTTGCATGAAAGATTTGATAATATAGGCAACCTTAGTCTCAAGAATATCAAGGCTGCAGATCCTCTATTGTATTGTGTATGACTGTGTGTAAAAAGTGGTTTCCTTATACATTGACACTAGTTGGCAGATGTGATATACTTGAATGGCTTACTCTTTATTCTTAAGAGTTTACACACAAGTAGAAATTAACATGATACGAGACAGATCACTGCTGGGGCGAGGTGTTGGCTCGGTAAGCGGAGAGACCAGGTCGCTCTCAGAGAAAGGGTGAGTATGAATGAGACCTGGGTCAAGGATAAGGATAAGTCCGATATGCGAAGCTGAGCCTCGCCCGGGCTATGGGGGAGCCCGGCCTGTGCCGACAGATGTCGACTCGATCAACGTGTCAGCTAGTGCTGACACGACAGAGCTTAGTCCTTACCCACTGTGATGCCCAGACACAGCAGTAAACCTCTGGGCGACAATTGCTACTTCTCGCGCCTGGGCGGGGCGCGAACACGTTACCTCTGTACTAGCCTGGAAGCAGACCTGAGGCAAGCTGCCGATGACCTTTTATATGGCTGGTCGCAACCAAGGTTGCCTTGAGTTATCTTTAGAAGCAGGCAGACAACCATCACCCACACGAGACCCATGTGGGCACAAGCAGTGGTGTGGGGCCACATGAGCGACTCATGTGGGCACAAGCAGCATGGCGCCCATGTAAACATATTCATGGTATACCATATTGCTCGGCCACCTACTCACGCCTCGCTCTCAAGGCGTGAGTTGGTAGTTTTATGTATGTACATTTGCCTCAGGGCAAACCATCATCAAACCCAATCTGCTTCTCATCTTGTCCTTGCGTTCTTGTTCTTGATCATCCTCGTGCTGCTCCCCCCTTTCGGACTCTTTTTCTTGGTCCTCGATAAATCCATCCGTCCTCGACGTCCACACGTCCTCAAAGGTCTCGTCGAAGTCCTCCTCGGCTTGGATCATCCAAATTTCCTCGTAGTCCTCGTTCAGGTGTTACTTGGCGGTGTATTCGTCCACACGTCCTCGCAGATTTCGTCGAGGTCCTTTTCGGCTTCATGCTTATACTGACGTCCTCGTAACGTGTGTCTGGGTCTATGGGCGTCTGGCAGGGGTGTCCTTTCCAGCATCTTAGGACGGTTAATACCTGCGCTGATGAGCTCCTGGAGTTTGACTGGATGTACTTGTGTCCAGGCAGGCGGCGCTTATCCACAGCATCCTGTGGTGACTGATACTTGCATTGACAAGTTCCTGGTTCTTCGCTGGATCTACGGGCGTCCTGGCAGGTGGCACCCTTCCACTTCATGGTGTAGCTGCGTACTACCTGCACTAATGACTCCTGATTCTCAGGCCTACAGCGATCTTCCGGCGACGTCTATCCCACGGCATTCCAAGGCGATTGTGGCTGTAGCTAGGCCTCCTTCGGTGCCGTGTCAGATATCCACGGTCCATGTAGTGTATTATCAAACCAGATCATACACGTACGGGC
>NC_091549.1:28071415-28081415 GCF_042767895.1 Penaeus vannamei
TTATACACACACACGCACACACACACACACACACACACACACATATATATATATATATATATATATATATATATATATATATATTATATATATATTCATTTATATATATAATATATATATAAATATATATATATAAATAAATATATATACACACACACACACACACACACACACACACACACACACACACACACACACACACACACACACACTCATACATTGCCCGTTCAATGTATTGCAAAAACGTCACAGAAAATCATTATACATATTTTCATATAACTTCTATATTAAGATACATACCATATGAGTCGTGATTAGTGACAATATAAATCCCTATCTGAGAAGCTGCCGATATATATTGCAAAATATCACGCTCTCGTTGGTTGGCTTTCTCTCAAGCATATATAATATAATAATATAAATTATATATAATATAATTGTAGCGGGGCGTAGACCCAGTATACTTTAAGATGTCTGGTTGAGTCCGGGCTTAACCGAGAATATAGAGTTTTTGCTCAAGGGAAAGATTCGTCTGCAGTGAACAGATGTAAGGTTCCAGGCCTACGGCACGCTGCCACCACCCGATTAGTAGGTTCGGGAACCGTGTATGTCGTGTAAGTGGGTGTGGGTGTTGTATCAGAGAAGGGTGGAAAGAAAGTACAGAATGTGTGTGCTGAATGTTGGATGTGTAAGTGTGTAGATGTGAAAAGGGAGATAGCGTAGGCTGAGCGTCTGCGTGGACGTGTTTGGAAGAAAAAAAAAGCAAGATCATAAAATTCTTCTTCTTCCCTTCGGTTTGAGCATCCGCCTGCTGGGAGTGGGAACACAGATATAGCTAAATGAATCTGTTCTTTTGATATCAGCTTAATATTCTCTGATTTATCTAGCCTTTTTACAGCCTTTCAAGGGTTGCGTGATGTCAGAGCAACCAGCGAGGTGCTGTTTAGGAGACCCGAGTCCGAGATAGATTTAGGCATCTAACCTTGGTCAGAACCAGAACTTTTTAGTGGTGGTAAGACTATGAATTATTCTGACTGGAGTTGAGTAAAAGCTCGATGATGGTACGATGTTTATTTTTGGGAGCAAATTGCACTCACTAGGGAGTTACAGGCATTTTCAGTCATGGAAAGTAGATAAAGGTGTGTGCATCACCAATTTATCACAGCGGCGGTGATGCACGAGAAATTAACACCAGATAAACTTACCACGATATAAAAAACTGTCTTCCCTAAGTTGGCGTCCCAACTCCAGAAGTACTGTTACTAGGGGGTGAGCATAAAAACATCAAAGTCCCTAAATTACGTTAAACTGTTAACATCCAACCCAAATGGAGGTTAACTGTTAAAGCAAAGCTAATGCTGACGGATACTTAGTAAGAGTACTTGTGTAAACAGTGAACAAAAGAATTAAGCAATAACTCAGTAAGAAGGCTGAACTGGCAAAGTCAATGAAGGGACTAGTCACGAAGACTGCCTGAACACCCACAAGGTCAGACAGGAATCAGCCTAAACAACAAACGAAAACAACAAAAATCACGTATCATGTGATAAGGGCTCTTTATCAGGAGATACGGATCACCAAAGTCTGCCTGATCACCCACAAGGTCAGGCAGAAATCAACAGAAACATATATCAAACAAAATATATAAAAAGATCCTGCTAACGATCTTTATCCCCGGAGGTACGGATCCTCAAGCAGGGACGAAAGGAAACATTAACATTAACTTAAAAAAAAATATATGTACAGGAGGTATGACTCCTCAAGTACGAACGAAATAAAACTAAGTAATAACTTAGTCGTAAAAAGGGAAAGTCACACTGGAGGGACAATCACAAAGGGCTGCTTGATCACCCACAAGATCAAGCAGAAATCAACAAACACGCATTAAGCGAAACAAAACAAGTCGACGATAAAGTACGTAAATGTACTTAAAAAGATCTTTATTCCAGGAGGTACGGATCCTCAGGCAGGAATGAAAAGAAACTAAGTAATAACTCAGTTATAAAAATACACTGGAGGTACGGATCCTCAAGCAGTGTTCCTTTAAATCACTTGGTCCTAATGCTTTCAAACACTGGGAAATACGCATAAGTGTTATGGGACTTCACGAAAGAGTGCACCCTGCAGATGATAATGCAGCATGTCACGCTAAAGTCCAAAAGAGACCAGTCGTCTCCTACACACAACCAGCAACCACTTAGCTTTGAGGAGATACTCAGCAATCCTGGTAAATCCGTGCGCAAAGTATATCCCAGGGTAAATCCGAGCGAGAGCACAACACAGGTAAAATTGTAACCGCGAAGGACCAAAGTGCGGGACAGAGGTCAGGACCGAAGTTCTCTTCCTTCCCCCTACCACGAGTACTTATACCCCGAAAGAAACCCCCAGGCCAAGGCCCAGGCATGGCGCGAAAGAAGAATATAGGCAAAAGAGGTGCCTGAAGACCCAGCCGATAGTTGGACAATCCAAACAACCGAGACGAGAGAGGGAAGGGGAAAAACAAAAAAGAAGCTGGGTAACGACCGTCACCTCCTTCGGTGGTTATCGCGAGAATTTGGAGACGTCGACAAGAGGAAAGAATATTAGAAAAAGATAAATACAGGAAAGAATACGGAGAAAATCCGATAACAAACCGTTATAGTAAAAACTGCATATCGGCCATTACATATTTACAATATTCGGGTTTAACAATAAATAGTTTGGCGACTTCAACTGGAGATGACATCATCCTACGAGTCGGGACGTAAGCAGCCGTACACTACAACACCTCCCCCGGGCAGTGCGTCGCCTAAGTAGGGGACGGGTAAGACGAGTATCGCAGGAGAGACTCCTTAAACAACAGGTGTGTCTGCGAGGTACTCGTTCCATCTCTCGTGAGGTACGATCGTGAGACAGAAGGAAAGGCGCCCGAAGGGTTTCAGGAACCAGAGCAACAGTCGGCTCTGACGAAGTGTAGAGGGCGAAGACCATCACGTCGGCGAACATCTCAGGGTCCATCATCTCGGCAGGATCCATCCTAAGGCGGGTGCCCATGGGGAGCGCGCCCGCTCGTCACGGAGTACACCCGCACGCCAGGGCGGTCCATCGGAAGGCGGGTGCGTCAGAGGACGCGCCCGCACGCCAGTGCGGAACATCGGAAGGCGGGTGCGCATGGGGAGCGCGCCCGCACGCCAGTGCGGAACATCGGAAGGCGGGTGCGTCAGAGGACGCGCCCGCACGCCAGTGCGGAACATCAGAAGGCGGGTGCGCATGGGGAGCGCGCCCGCACGCCAGTACGGAACATCGGAAGGCGGGTGCGTCAGAGGACGCGCCCGCACGCCAGTGCGGAATATCAGAAGGCGGGTGCGCATGGGGAGCGCGCCCGCACGCCAGGTACGGTCAGAACTGCGGGGGCACATATGAGTGCGCCCGCACACCAGTGTGGAAGATCAGCTGGGGCCGTTATCAGCATGGCACCATCACCTGTGTAAGGAGAGCTGGCGAATGAATCGCTTTAGGCCAAAGGGCTGGAACCCTTTGGAGCCCTCGAAGCGTCGTCGTCCGTGTCTGCGGACACAAGAGTGTATTAGACATACTGGGTTTATTCTTTGGGCCTGGCGTGTTGTAACACACACTGCATTATGAAGTGCATAAGTAACACACGACCATTAATTGTATTAATGCGAAGCCGACCATCTGGCTGCGCTGATCCGATCTAGTTGAGGATCTGGCTTAAAAGCAATGAATTGGTGGGCGTCGAGGGAGGCAATGTCTCCATATGTGTAATTACCGCTTTCTCAGGCGATCTGTAAAGGGTGTCAACAGAGCTTACCCCAATAAAAGACCTCCTTGGAAGTCATGGGCTCGGTCCTGACATAGCTCTGCATGGACATTGCTCTGAGAAGCTGGGAGAGGAACCTCGACGGTAAAATAGTATTAAGAAACAAACAAACGTCTTAAAATTATCATAAAACTAAGAAAAAACAAACTTAAAGTTAAGAACATATGCACAACATGCAAATTAAAAGAACAAAACGAAGAGGGAAATATGATTAAGAGGGTGAAACTCTCAATCTTTCGTCACAAACAAACATACAAAGGTTTATACAATAATAACAGTAAGAATAATACAAAGTACTAAAATAACCAAAACCTGGTGTTACACAAAACTACATAGGAAAGCAAGAGAAGATTAAGAGGACAATAGGAAAGGGAGCTATTTACAGGAATACTCCGTAGAAAAGTTAAATTCCTACAGGTCTTTACAGAGAACCACCTCTACGTTCCCGACATGGGGAAAGAGCGTAGACCGACCTCAGCTCCGGGACACTGTCGATCGGGGTTTGAAAACAAGCCATAGCTTGGCCAAACTCAGAAAAAATAATAGCTGTACAGGGTTTCTGCAGACGTTCAGGACGAAAGCGCGACCCTGCCAGAAACGAAGGCAGAAGGCGAGAAAACCCGCGTATATCAAGGGCGGTTGTGAATACGAAAGGACAGGATCATTCCGCAGGACAGAAGCTGGCTGCTGGGCCCTGCTGCCGTCCATCTGGAGATGATCTGAAAAGTAGAAATAGTTCAGAACAAAATAAGTAGAAGAAACAGGGCGACTGAACATTAGAAGGGGGAAGATGGGATTAGTAATGTGTCGTCGGGTTGACTACCGTCAAGGGTATTCCCCACTCCACGGGCTGGATGAAGGGAAGGCTCTGAAAAAGAACAGGCTGCAAGCGTGTTAGGACCCAAGTCATACAGGGTTATGTTACAGGACGGACTGGTAATCAACAGAGGGCAGCATGCATCCCGCTGGGGCTCTGAAAAAAGAAAGATAATGGTAAGCGGAAGAAAAGGAAAAGTGTCTTGCTCCCTACTCATCCCAGTCAGACCCAGGGTTCCATGGTTCATCGTCTACCCCCTCCGATGACGGGGCCGACGATTCCGAATCCAAGAGGTCATCAGCACCGGGATCTTGTAAAGGTCCCATGTCCGATTCCGGGTCCGGAGGGGCTGTGCCGTCCAAACGGGGAAAGTCGTCCGGAGGGACGAATTCCGCAGTGACCCGAAATGCCTTAAATTTATTTAGGTGAAAAGTGACTTCCTGCCCATCTGAATTCGGTCTCCTCACCACATAAGCCACGGGCCCGAGCTTTTTCAAGACCCGGACTGGCCCTAACCATCGGGGACCCAGGGGTCTGGTTCCGTGACTGGGGTGCAGGATAACGCTGCGATGCACAAAGACCAGATCCCCTTCGTTATACTCCCGCGGTCGAGCCCGCCGCCTTCGATCGTGATCGGCGGTCCAACGCTCACGAGCTTTTCGGGCGGCCTCACCAGCGGCCACCCGAGCTGCTCGAAGTTTTGATCTTAATGAGGGCAAGGCCCCTTCGGCATAGATTACGTGGTTTGATCCCACGAGCGGAAAATGACTATCCCGACCCGTGAGAAGGTACAAAGGGACGTCGTTTACGCTCCGGTGTATGGAGGAATTGATGACAAACCTCACATACGGTAATAGATCGTCCCAACAATCAGGATCATCCATTTGGAGCGTGCTCAGGGCGTCCTTGACCACCCGATTCACCCTCTCCACCATACCGTTGGCTTGCGGATGGTAGACTGTGGTGAAGAGCGACTTCACCTGGAGGTGATGACAGATGTCGGAAAGGAAACGATTGCGGAATTCAAGGCCGTTATCTGATAACAGGGTCCGCGGGGGACCGTACCGAGTAACGAATTCCGCAAGAAACACGTCTGCTACGGTTTGGGCGTCCTTCGTTGCCAACGGGAACAGCCCGACAAACTGGGTAAGATGGTCAACCAGCACAAGGACGTACTTGTTTCCATGTGCCGAAGGGGTAAGAGTGAGGATATCCACGGAGACCCGCTCGAAGGGCTCCGCGACGTCCGGCATGGACTGTAGGGGAGTTCGGGCGATCACCCCTTTCCTCCGTTGACATGCCGTGCATGATGCGACATATCTCCGGGATGCGGCCAACATCCCGGGAAAGTAAAAATAATCCCTTAGCCGCTGATACGTCCTGTGAACGCCCTGATGTCCGGCGGACGGTACGGCATGGACCGCATCCAAAGCGGCGCCGCGCAGCGACCTTGGGATTACGAGCTGAAGTAGAGCTCGTTCATTATTGGACTTGACATGATATAAGACTCGGTCCCGAAGTTCGAATTGATCTAGGGGAAGAGGGATACGCCTCGGCGGAAGGCGGCCTTCCTCCAGATACTCTGAGCTGTTGCCAGAGGGGATCATCTCTCTTATGACGCTCCACCAAGTCTGGTTGCAGCAAAGGGCTATCGAGATCAGCAATGGCTGCGATGGTGGAGTTCCCCAACCTTATCCAGCTGCATAAGGCAAGCACCGATCGCCGTGCCCGAAGCATCGGTGTGAAGCTCAAAGGGCTTCTCAAAATTTGGCTTGATCAAGCAAGGCGCGGTGGCAAGCGCCTGCTTAAGCCGTTCAAAAGCCTCCTGCTGAGGTTTGCCCTATGAAAATTTTGTATCTTTTTTCAGGAGCCGAGTCAAAGGAGATACGACCCTTGCGTAATTGGGCACGTGCCTGCAAAAAAAAACAGTTGCCCCCAAGAACTGTCGAACGTGCGTGCCGTTGGTTGCGTGGTGTCTTTATGGCTCATATCACTGTAACCTTGTCAGGGTCAGGCAAAACACCGTCCGGCGTAATCAAATGGCCAAGAAAACGAAACGTGTCGGTCGCGAAGCGACACTTAGAAAGGTTAAGCCTGAACCCTGCTCCAGCGAGCAACTGCAAAACGGCATCGAGGTGAGATAGCTGCTGCTCAAACCCTGCACTGTATATGACGACATCGTCAAGATATGCCAGCGCGTGGTGGCCCAACACCGGGTTGAGAACGGCGGCGATAGCCCTCTGAAAAGTTGACGGGGCCGTCGTCAATCCAAAGGGCATACGCGAAAACTGAAACAGACGGGCGCCGTCTGAGAAAGCTGTCTTTTCTCGGTCCCTCTCATCGACCTCAACAGTCCAGTATGCGCTTTTAGCGTCGAGGACACTAAACCAAGACTTACCCGCCAACTGATCAATGGCAGCGTCCATCCTAGGTATGGGATACGCATCTGAAACTGTTTTCGCGTTCAAAGCACGGTAGTCAACGCAAAAGCGTGTCGAACCATCCTTCTTTTTCACTAGCACAACAGGAGAGAGCCATGGTGAGCAAGAAAGCTCAATCACCCTGTCTGCAAGCATCTTGTCGCACTCCGCACGGATATACTGCCGCGTACTCTCTGGGAGGTGCCACTGTTTCACACGGACGGGTTGGTCGTCCGTGGTTTTGATTTTATGCTTCATGTGTGGCGCCACACCTGGAGGCAGCCCTTCGTTGAACAGATCTGGGTAACGATCAAGTACCTGGACAAGCTGTTCACATTGGACTGACGACAGGTGAGCAAGATCCACCCGGGGAACACCAACTGCCCTTGCTGATGAGGGGAGTTCCTCGTTCTCGAAAGAGCATACCGGGAAAACCTCAAACTCGTCCGTGTTATAGCCAAAGTCATTAAGTCCGTGTGCAAAATCAAACCAGTCCTCGAAGTCCGCCATCAGACTATCCGGTTCACTTCCATCATCGATGGGAGTCGAAGAAGCCATGCCTAAAGCTCCTCGACTATCCCCGGAGGATGAGCCCACATCTTCCGGGTTGACGCCGGAATCCTGGTCCATGGATTCCGCGTCGTATTCGAGGCGATTAAGTGAAACCTCCACGATCGCCGCATAGCAGAGGACGAATCCTTGCTCGATCTCAACCGGAACTGTCTGATCGTTGACCCAAACGTCAACCTCCGGTTGGGAGAGATCCACCAACGAGCGAGGTACCAGGACCTTGGCTGTGTCGCTCTCCACACAAGCCAGTCCGCCCTTCAAGCCGTTCACGAGGCATCGCACGAATCGCCCCGCCCGAGGGGGACAGGTGACTCTCCGCGCGCATCTCATCGCACCTTCCCGGTCTCCACCGCTCGCACTACAGCAACGTAGCACGGCCTCCGGTTCGTGGTATGTCAGGATGCCGAGGGACCCGGCACCCGAGAACGAAACCCCGAGTCGGACTCCATTAAAGCTAGCAGAGCTGGCCCCTGAAACAGGGGAGAGGATCAACTTAAAATTGAACCTCCGCAGCAGGTCCACGCCTATCAGCACCTCTGCTGGAAACCTAGTGTCATCGTCCACCACGAACACCGAATGCCGGCATTTACAGGTTCGGGAAAACTTAAACTCAAGGGTTGCCCTGCCCTTGATGTCCAACGCGGCCCCAGATGCCCCCCTAAGGCCGCGTGGGTGCGGTGAGAGCGGGGTGTTGGAAATCCTCCTGAAACAAGACTCCTTCACCACCGTTGCCTCACTTCCCGAGTCAAGAAAGGCTAAGACCTTAGTCCCAGCAACCACACAATTCAACAGCGGCCGCCCCGCCTGAATCTGTGTCTCGGGAAGCTCCGGTTCCGTGGAACTGTCGCTCCCCTCGGCGCCTGCCATCATCATTTTCCCTGGCAGTGGCTCGTTGTGGTTGCGGTTGTGTTCTGTCGGGCGGTGCCCTACGTTGTTCTGCCCGAAAAAAGCACCGCCCAGCCACATGCCCTCGGCGGCCACACCGGGTGCACTGATTACCCTCTCGCACCGCACGACACTCGGAGGCGTCATGCGTAGTCACCTGATGGTAGGGACACCAGCGTCGGGGTTCTCGAGTGCGTACGGGTAACTCTGCTAGGGGATCAACCGGAGGGGAAGCTGCCGGAGATCGACTCTCGCGAGGAGTAGAAGAGCGAGGTTTAGGCCCTGCCTCGCTCGAGAAACTGACCAAGGGTTTCTCTACCCGCCCGGCATAGTGCCGATGGTGCCAGACTTTTTGGGCTGCTTCGACCCCCCGGTAAAGTGGCTGATCCTCTATCAACAGGAGCTTTTCCCACAGCCAGGGCGGGAGTCCCTGGAGAAAAGTTCTCCTCATCAGAGGTTCAGCTGGCCCAAGTTCACCAGGATAGTCACGCATGCCTTGATAAACCATGGTCTCGACCGCGATATAGAAGTCCCTAGGGGAAGTGTCGGCGAGTACGTACGACCCCAAATGCCGTAGGTACTCCATCGACGAGCACGTCCCCCGGAGACGTTGTCGAAGGGTTTCCTTGAACTCGTCCCAAGTCCCAATGCCGTCAAAAACTGGGGAGTTAATGACTATATCCGCCGTCCCCCTACAGCTACCACGGGCGGCGCGGATCAGAGCCTCATCCGTCCCATAAGGATGGGCTTGCTCGACGTGCCGCAACCAGTTTTCCAACTCCTGATTCCTCTGAAGAGGCTGGCTAGCTGGAACTTCTGCCCGGTAAGGCGGAATCGGGTCACGCAGGGCTATACCCTGATCTAGGGGACGCGGATTGACGGGAGCTCGCTGAGACGAGTGGTCAGTCGTGACCGCATGCACCCCCGCTTCTACCTGCGATGCAGAGGCCGCAGCTGGTGAATGAATGTGTGGTTCAGATGCCCTGGGCTCCAGTAATCGCACGATATTGGCGTACTGCCCTTCCAAGGCACTGAACCGAGAATTCAGCCGTTCGAATTTGTCAACCAGCTCCTCATACATCGAGAGCGAGAGGTGGTCACAGGGTTCTAGCCTTTGCCCCGAAGTCAAAGATTGAGCGTGATCTCGAGGAAACTCGGGGCCCTCAAGAAGGGTGTTTGCAGAGGATCCCGAGGACTCATTAGTGGGTTCTCCTTGGACAGTATTGCGTGTGCGAGGCATTCTGTGTCCCAGCACTTGCTCTACAACCCGTTACTTAGCGTGCGATAGACTTGCACAAAGGCTTGACCAGGCACTTTATAAAAAGAATAACTGTTCTCTCCCACCGCTGCCTACCAAAAAGACAGTTGTAGCGGGGCGTAGACCCAGTAGACTTTAAGTTGTCTGGTTGAGTCCGGGCTCAACCGAGAATATAGAGTTTTTGCTCAAGGGAAAGATTCGTCTGCAGTGAACAGATGTAAGGTTCCAGG
>NC_091549.1:28094757-28102257 GCF_042767895.1 Penaeus vannamei
CACACACACACACACACACACACACACACACACACACACATATATATATATATATATATGTGTGTGTGTGTGTGTGTGTGTGTGTGTGTGTGTGTGTGTGTGTGTGTGTGTGTGTGTGTGTGTGTGTGTGTGTGTGTGTGTGTGTGTGTGTGTGTGTGTGTGTGTGTGAGTGTGTGAGTGTGTGAGTGTGTGTGTGTGTGTGTGAGTGTGTGTGTGTGTGTGTGTGTGTGTGTATTTATATGTATGTATGTATATATACACATATATATTTGTGTATCTTACCCATCTCTCTCCTTGATTTCTCTCTCTCTCTTTCGTTTTCCCTCTGTCCTCACCTTCCTTCTTCCTCATTACACTTTGCCTCTTTCTACCGTTTCTCTTAAATCTGAGAAAATCGCTCAGTACGCTGTCCATCGTTGAAACTGCAAATAATTGCAAAAGGCAATGGATTAGTCCGCTTTCTGTGTTCCACATCTTTCTTTCCTCGGCTCTCTTACCTTGCCATTCCATTTATCTTCTCTGCGCCTTTTTCCTCATTCGACCAATCCTCCAACTTTTCTCTCCGCGGCCCATCCTTCATCTCTCTTCTTTTCAGCGAGTCTGATGCTCCTTTCTCTATGGACGATATTTCCGCCGTTATTAAAGGAATAATCTCAACTTTTTTGCAGTCTCACCCTGCTTCTGCGGAGGTTATTGTGGGCTGGCGAAATTCCTTCCCAAACTTTCTTACGGAAGGATCTTTATTTCAATGCATCTATCCTTTTTATTTAATTGTCATAATTGATTTCCTTCACGAGTGAATTTACCCAGCTTGTAAAGGCGAATAAAAAGCAGATGTAATGCTATATGTATTTAATAACTTCAGTTAATTTTTCATGCATGTAAAACCTTAAGTTTTAAAGCACTTTCCGAGTTATTTAACCGGCAACATGATTATGTAGCGTTGATTTATATTGTTTTATCAGAAAACAATTTTTGATGTACCTCACTCTCTGTAGCCTAGTTTAATAAATGATATAAAATTATTGGTTAAAGTCAAAGTATAATGTTTTGATGCGTTCACCTCAACAGTCAGCATACCATAACGTAAACAAAGGAAAATATTGATAAAGCTTATGTCTTCAGGTGTCATAAGAAATACTCAACTCTCTACTTTGAGGACAGCACACGATCCTTCCTGGCAGATGAGTTCTCTAGTTAAGTTAAAACTAGATATATTCTTCATAATCTTATCATTTGAGTCCGGTAAGGAGACCCAGTAACGCCACAAGGAACTTTGGCTAAACACATACGAAAGGTGCGCTCTACTGGATGCGAGAGAGCGGGGTAAAGGAAAGGGGGGGGGGAGCTTTTTCATGTTTATTCTCCTTTCATAATTCATGTTTTGCAAATAAGTTTCTTCCGTCAATCAGCTGGCGTCTCCCCGCAGCCCCCCCACCCCCACCCCACCCCGCCTCCTCCACGCCAACGCTCACTAAATTCTTTCTAAATCGTACCTTCTTTTTCCAACTCGAGTTTTCTTTCTCGTCTCTCTAATTTCACTTTGATGTGCTTTCTTAATTTTATTCTTGCTTTGTTAGTATTTTCTATTCTTCTTTTAATTCCCTTTATTATTTTTTTCTCATTTTCATATTATCTCAACATTCTCTCCTCGTTCTCTTTTCCCTCACTACTTCCTCTTTACTTTTGTTTACCAGAGTATGCTTCCTTTCTTCCTCTCTTTCTTTTTATCTCTTATTTCCATCTTCCTCTTTGCAACCCCCACCCCCCTTTTTCACCATAAGGATATTTCCCCCTTTGTAAACCTAATACCCTCCCTTCATTTTTCCTTACTTTTTTTCTTATCACTCTTCCTCTTTCATTCCCTCTCTGTCCTCATTCTGCGTTCTTCCATTTCCCCTTTCTCCTCTCCCACCCTTTACTATCTTCGTCTCTTCCCGTTCCCCCCATTTATCGACCTCATTCTCTGTCTGCCCTTCTCGTCTGTGTCCTGGGCGTCTTTTATGGGCAGGTAACGCAGGCTCTGATGGCCGCTCTGATCACTCCATTCCATCGCCACGTCGACTCGTAAGAGAACTTATAGCTTGTGATTTGTTTCTGGTTCAGGATATTCGTGTTGGGAAGGTGTTTGTGTTTGGGTGGAGGGGTGGGGGGTGGGGGGTGGGGGGGTTTGTGTGTGTGTGTGTGGGGGGGGGGGGGGGGTCTTTGTGTGTGGGGGAGATATGTTCTTGTTTCTGTGTGGGTGTGGAGGGATAGGTGTTTGTGTGTGAGTGTGGGAGGATAGGTGTTTGTTTGTGGGGGGAGGGGGGGGGAGGTGTGTGTTTATGTGTGTTGGGGGGGTGTTGGTGTTTGCTTGTGTGTGCGGGAGGATAGTTGTTTGTGTGTGGGGGGGTGGAGGTGTTTGTTTGTGTGTGCGGGAGGATAGGTGTTTGTGGGGGAGGGGGGTAGGTTCTTTGGTTGTGTATGTGGGGGGGGGGAGGTTGTCAGTTGTTGGATTGGGGGGTCCGTACAAAAACGAGGCGTTACGTACATACATACATAATGCAGATCAATCTATGTTAATAAAAACAGGTTAAAAATTATTAACGGAACAATATATATATATATATATATATATATATATATATATATATATATATATATATATATATATATATATATATGTATATATATATATATATATATATATATATATATATATATATATATATATGTATATATGTATATATATATATTTTTATATATCTATATATATACATGTATGTATATATGTATGTATGTATGTATGTATATGCGCGAGCGCGCGTGTGTGTGTGTGTATGTGAGAAAAATAGAGACAGCGAGAGAAAAGTTGGCAAAACTCGCTCTTGAAATGGCCCGCCAACTAAAAGGACTCGATCGGTTATTTGTCGGATAAAGAATTTTCTGGCCGTATTTCCCAAGCGAGAAGTTGTTTGCCATAGACCATTTTGAGAATTCTATCAACTCGATGGCATTGTGCAGTCAAAAAAGGCGAATGGAGAAAGAGAAAATAATAGAAAGAGAGATGGGGGATATAGAGGAAGAAAGGGAGGGAGGGAGGGTGAGAGCGAGGGAGCGAGTGAGCGAGTGAGCGAGTGAGCGAGAGAGCGAGAGAGAGAGAGAGAGAGAGAGAGAGAGAGAGAGAGAGAGAGAGAGAGAGAGAGAGAGAGCGTGAGAGAGCGTGAGAGAGCGTGAGAGAGCGAGAGAGAGCGAAAGAGAGAGAGAGAGAGAGAGAGAGAGAGAGAGAGAGAGGGGGGGGGGAGGGAGAGAGCGAAAGAGAGATTGCGAAAGAGAGAGAGAGAGAGAGAGAGAGAGAGAGCGAAAGAGAGAGAGCGAGAGAGCGAAAGAGAGAGAGAGAGAGAGATAGAGAGAGAGAGCGAGAGAGAGAGAGAGAGAGAGAGAGAGAGAGAGAGCAAACTAAGAGCATTCGCATGGACCAATATCCTGAAGGCAGGCACCAAGGACGCTCGCCGGCGCCTTCGCCCCGGGCTGCCTCAAGACCCGAAGGCGTTGGGCGACCCGGGGGTAGTCCGACGCCTTTGTCGGGGTTAGGAGGGCTTCCCTTTGCGTCTGTGGCGTCGTGAGTGTGTGTGTGTGTGTGTGTGTGTGTGTGTGTGAAAGAGAGAGAGAGAGAGAGAGAGATAGAAAGACAGACAGACAGAGAAACCCGTCAGACTCGGCCAGACAGGCAGAGAGAGCAATCTGGATATTAAAATGAAATCCAATCAACAAACAGCCAACAGCTTAATGGCTAGAAAATAACCATTTCAAAAACCAGACTACACAACGGTTATTACGTAAACATGAGACGAAAGAGAAAATTAATCTCACAATTCTTTCTTTCTTACGAGAGAGAACGCTTATTCTTATTACTCTAGTTCTTATTATTACCATTATCAATATTATGTCATAAGAACACACAAAAAATGTATAACAAGATATAAAAGTGAATTTACTGAGAATATATTACCCAGTAACTTGGGAGAAAATGCAGTTAATTTTGCTTTCTTTCTTTCATTTTTTTCTCTGTCTTTCTAGCTTATACTTTTTTTCTTTCTCTTTTCCTATGCCAAAAGTTTCCAACTTCTAATGAAGACTCTTTTGTGGAAATTGAAGCATTAGTTTCTAAATAGCCTCACTGCAGGTATCAAGGAAGTTAATCTCGGCTTATTATATTCCTTCTCCGCAAGATTCGTCTCATTTTTTGTGTTATAATGCTTATAATAGGCTTGTATATTCCAGTCTCTCTGTCTATAACTATTTATACCTCCATCCATCTCTCTATCTATTTCTCTATCTACATACAGGCCTGTTTATTAGTCTATCTATCTATCCATCTGTCTATTTACCTATCTAAATATCCATTCTATATACATTGATATATACAGTATATCCTTGTGCCAATCTATATACATCAATGTTTGTTATATATACCCATTCAGTTATCTCTGTCTAAGTGTATATCTTCCTTGCTATTGATCTATTTCACTGTAACTCTGTTAGCCTATCTATCTATTTATCTATTCTTTCTTTCTTCTATTTCAATATTGGTTTGCATATATATTTGCGTATATGTAGATATATATAAAGTTGATAAATAGAGAATTAAACAGATAGACGACCATAAAAAGGCAAAACCTCCCAAGTTTATCTGTACCAATATCGCATTAGCCCCCCCCCCCCAACCCCCCAACCCCTCCCCCAACATAGCCTCAGTCGACGCGAGATCCATAATACAGTCAACCTCATGAAAACCGACAGAGCCCGCTCCATGAGAGGCCACTTATAATCAGGCCGAAATTCACGGGAAGTTTAGGAGACTCTCGCTAATAAGCATTAATGATTGGATAGATCAAGGCGGCTTTGATCTGATGGGATGAAATTGCAGGAAGCGAGAATTTTCCTCGAGGAAAGATAAGATGTCGGAAGCGGAAGTAGCTGCAGAAATAGATGAGGAATCGTGGATCTTCGTAGTGTATAGGTCCCTTTGGGTAGAAAGAGTGAAAGACCCGATAAGTGTTTTCTCATCGTCTGCTTATTAGTACATCATCGCCATCTTTCACTGATATTATCGATAATAATTATCAACCGAATTCTAATTGTTACCGATAACGGAGATCATCGTTGTGGTGCATGACTATCATCTTATTTATTATTATATTAAGAGTAAAAAAAAACAACATAAAATGAAATTTTTTGCAAGGTTCACAATGTCCACAGTAATAATAACAATTATACTAATAAATATAATAATTATAATGATAATAATAACAATTAACAGTAATGATGAGAATGATAATAAAGATAAAAATGAAAATGACAATAATGGTAATAACAGAAATGATAATGATAGCAATAATGGTGATAATGGTTATGAAAATGATAATACTGTTGGTGATGATGATCATAAATACAATGATGATGAATATGATAAAAATAATAATAACAATGATAATAATAACAACAATGATGATAATGATAATGATAATAATAATAACAATAATAATGATAGTGATAACAACGGTAATAATAAATATAGGACATTATTGATAATAATGATGATAAAAATAAGGTAATAAGGAAAACAATGATAACGTTATTCCGATAAAGATAGTAATGTTAAACAGGATAATACGATTAATAGCGGTAATAATAATTACAATAATAATGATAATATTGATGATAATAATGACAGATACAATAAAAAATGATAATGATAATCATAATAATTATGATAATGATAATGATGATAATAATAACAAAGAACAAATATAATAATGATAATAGTGATAGTAAAAATTTGAAGAATAATGATAATAATAAACATAATAAAGAAGATAACGATACTGTTAACAAAGAGGATAATTATTAAAGTAGAAATATTGATAATATTAATTAAACAATAATGATAATTATATTTAAAATATTAACATATTACAAACAAAAATTATATTAATATCAATAGTAATGTAAGTTAAGGTGATATCAACTGGTAATAGTAATAATTGTAGTAATAATAGTTATAATGATATAATAATAATAATAATGATAATAGTCATAATAATAATAATGATAATAATAGTAATAATAATGATAATAATAATAGTAAGAATAAGAATGATGATTATAATGATAATGACAATAAAAGGACAACAATAACAATACTAATAATGATACTAGTAATAATGATAATAATGATAATGGTAATAATGATAATAATAATAATAATAATAATAATAATAATAACAACAACAACAACAACAACAACAACAACAACAATCATAATAATGATACCAATAACGTTAAGATAAATTATGAAAATCGTGATAATGATAGTAAGAAGAATAGTATTATTAATAACATCATTGTTATGATGATAATAATAACAATGATAAGAAGAATGACGGTGATAGAAATAGTAATAATCGTTATTCCACATCTTCATCATTACCACAATAACATTCATAACAATTATAGTAACAATAATAGTGATATGAATCATCATCACCATCACAATAATAATAATGATAACAATGATAAGGATATGATTCATCATGATGATGATCATAGTATCAATATTAATGGAAACAATAATGATAATAACAAGGAAAATAATGATAATGATAACAACAAAAACAACAACTATAGCAACAACAATAACAATAACAACAACAACAACAACAACAACAACATTATTAACAATATTATTATTAATAATAATAACAATAACAATATTGAAAATGATGATGATAAGGATAATGATATTAATGAAAATGCTAATAATTGCAATAATATAAATAGCAATTATGATAATAATAAGTAGTAATATTATTATCTTTATCAATATTATAACTATCATTATAAGTATCTTTATTATAAGTATCTTTATTATTATCATTATTACTTTCCTTTATATATTATGAATCATTATCATTAATAATATCACAGTTATTATTATTGTCATTATTATTATTATTATTATTATTATTATTATTATTATTATTATTATTATTATTATTATTATTATTATTATTATTATTATTATTATCATTATCATTATTATTATCATTATCATTATTGTTCTTTGTCATATAATCATCACCATTGTTACTGTCATAATTAATATCATCATTATCACTATCATTGTTAGTATCCTCATTGTCCTTATCATTATTATTATTAGTAGTAGTAGTAGTAGTACCTCTTGTCCTATAATTTGTTAATATTATAGTAACTAATTTCATGATTATCATCATCTTTAATTCTATTATTATCATTATCACCATCATTATTATTTCTACTGTTATTACTGTTATTATTGGCATTGCTGTTATTATTATTATTATATCTATTATCACCATAATCATTTCATTCTTATCATTGTTATAATTATTTTTATTATCATTATTATTGTTGTTATCCTTATTATTGTTATCTGTTTATTTATTTTCATTATTACAAATATCATTGTAAGAATCA
>NC_091549.1:28164390-28169442 GCF_042767895.1 Penaeus vannamei
CTTAGCTCGCACGGGGGCCTGGGTAGTGACGGGGGCGTCCTCGGGGTAGCTGGCGTACATCGGGGGCTGGGCTTGGGTGTAAGCGATTTCTCCAACAAAGGACGGCATGTCGGCGGGCTGGAAGGCGGACGCGTCGACCGGGTACGCCAGCTCGGACGGCTGTGAGGCCATTTCGTGCGTGTACGCCGTCGAGGCCTGCGACGACTGGGAGGACAGGCCGGGCGTGTACGGGGGCAGCTCCTCGTGGCTGTAGCCTGGGTGGTAGGGGTACGGGTAGGCGGCGTACGCGTCTGCGGTGGTGTAGGGTGGCTGGTAGGCGGGCGGGTCCGAGTGGGTGGTGGAGGGTGTCTGCGAGCTGGGGTACGAGTGAGTGCCGGTCAGTGTCACATCGGGGAATGGCTCCTGCAGGCTCTGGTAGTGAGCCAGCGTGCCGGCGGCTTCTACCAGGGGCCCACTTGTCACGGAAAAGCGTCGCTCATGCTCCTGCAGCAACTTGGACGCGCCCCACGACTGCATGGGCGACAGCGGACGCCCGTCTTTGGTGGTGACCACCTCCTCCTTGACGGCGCTGTCCACCGAATCCTGGCTCTCGTCCTGGTCCACCATCAGCGTCGAGTTCGTTTTGATGATGACGTTCCTGTTGGCCTCGATCTTCTCGGTGTCCTTCTTGTGCTGGTGGCGCCGCCGCCGGGCCACGTGGCAGTAGCAGAACGTGGCCAGAACGGCCACGATGATCAAGAAGCCGCCCACCGACCCGATGATCACGGCCATGTCCTCCAGGTTGAGGCCGGCCACTCGCACGGGCTGAGTGATGCCGCGCCCCAGAGGCTCGCTCGGATCGCTCGAGGGCGCCAGGGTGCGCGGGCTGGTCACTATGGGCGGCGTCGTAGGCGGCTGCGGCACCCACAGGGCCGCGATGTTGCTCACTCCCCCGCGGTTGCCCGCCTCGTCAACGGCGCGGATGACCACGTACACCAGCTGGTCGTAGGTGACCACCGGGATCGACACGACTTGCTCCGTCCCCACCATGACGGGCGCGGGCATGCCGGGGATCCGCTGGCCCTCGAAGGCCTTCGCCTCCGCCCACGAGCTGGCCAGCTTCGCCTCGTAGTGGTGAGCGCGGTCCCAGTCGTAGTCGTCGCCGGGCGCCGTCCAGCGTAGCGACACCTCACGGGTGGTGAGGTTGACAAAGGTGCGGAGGTCCAGGATACGCGTGGGCGGCACGAGGTCGACGGGCGGGCGCCGCGAAACAACGTCCAAGACGCCGTAAGTCGTCGAGCGCTGGAACTGCGCCACGGGCTTCACGTGGTCGTAACGGATCACGCTGCCGCAGCACGTCTGCTTCTCTTTTTCCGAGTAGATGCGCAGCGGGCGCGTGAAAGCGTCGTTGATGGGCGCGACGGCAGATCCGCTGTTGTGGTCGACGCTGACGCTGAGCTCGTAGTGTCCGGGCCCCCCCTGCAGCGCCGGCAGGTAGCGCGAGTAGACGCCGTCGCCGCCTGTAATGTCGGGATCTGGGGGGGAGACAGGCCAGGGATTAGATGTCGCTGGAACACATACTTATATTGTTCTATTCAATTAAACTCAGAATAATTAGGAAAAAGCAATTAGGGAAACGTTAACGAGATATTTACCTCCGAATCCATTATCGAAAAGGTCCACGTATATTGGGTCGTAGTTGCTTCCCGTGGCGTTGGTGCCGAGGCGCTGCAGCTTGGCCGTGACCTTCGCCTTGAGGATGGGCACTTCGTCGTCCTTGACCTCCGCGTAGATGATGACGGGCACCGAAGGGTCGGTGGCATTGATGGGCGTGTTGGGCAGACTGGTCCACAGGCGCAGGCTGATCTTGCGCTCCTCGCTCTCCGTGCCCGTCACCTGGATGTGCAGCCCCTGGTGCGAGTCGGCGCGGTTCTCCACCTGGTAGTGCCAGAGCCCGCGCTCCGCCTTCGGGATGTTCACGAAGATGACGTTGGCGTCGCCGTCCTCCTCCTGCATGTTGACGGAGGCGATGGTCTGGCCGGAGGGCGTCGTCAGCTTCACCGTGTTGCCCACGTGGTTCAGGTCGTAGTAGTAGATGGAGAAGCGCGCGCTGGGCCCCAGGGACTCGTCCAGGGTGAAGGTGCCCGAGGCCATGGATGCGATGCCCCCAGGGTACGGCCGACTGTGGATGATGACGGGGGCGCCTGGCGCGGCGGGAGGAGCGCTGCGGCGCACGGCTGCCAAGAGAGCGTCCATCAGCGCCACCATCATGCTCACTTTGGAGTCGTTGCCGACGCCCTCGTCCATCACGGTGAAGGAAGAGCCGCGGGTGTCTGCCACCAGGGTCTCGAGGCCGTGCGAAGCGGACGGGCCTCCTCGCCGCTCAGTCATCGGGTACAGGACGGTGTCGATCCTCACGCCCCTCGAGTTGGCCAGGCGGGACATTTCATTGAGGTCGCTCTGGGGGGCCGCGCCCTTCCCCGTGGTCACCAGGATGATGGTGGCTCCCTCGGCACCTGCGGGGTCGGACGAGAAGGCCCGCAGCGCCTCCTGGAGGGCGCATAGTACACACTTGTGGCTCTCGGGGACGCGGGAGGGGTTTCGCGGCAGGGACGAGCCTACGCGCTGGCGGACGTCGGAGAGCGAGTCCATCTTGAGCAGCGGCGCTGCCGTTTGTGCGACGGAGTTGAATACGACGAGCGAGACGTAGGCGCCGTCGGGCACGTCGTACACGACCACGCGACGCACGGCCTTTCGAACGAACTCCCAGCGGCGCTGCAGGTTCATGGCGGCCGTGTCCTCCACCACCAGTACGATGCGAGGGGCGGACTCCTGCACGAACTTGAACGAGGGCAGGAGCGGGGCGGTGGCGTTGGACGGCTCGTTCCTGGAAAACATTATTGGGACACATGAATTCCTCGCCACAAATCAAATCCGAGAAAAATCAATGACGCCGTCATTTCCAATATTCCAATCCTTTGAAACAAGTCTGTTTTTTCCTTACCTTCCTTCGATGAAATCCTGCGACTGGAGGATGATGTCCCAGGCTGCACGCCCGCCGCACTGCGCGTTGTGCTTGGTGGGCGCCTCGGGGGTGTGGGCGGCCGTGGAGCAGAATGGTGCGGGCGTGATGCTATGGGTACTGCACCGGTTAGGGCGTGGGCTGTTCGTCTTGGGGTCGCGGAATGTCGTGGGGTACAGGGGGTCGTCCTTGTAGCCTCGCTCCTCAAACACGCCCCATCGGAACTTCACCCACTCGGTCACCAGTAGGCGGGCGGCGTACACGTAGCTGTCGTTGGTTGTCGCGCGAAGGAAATCGCCGCCCATCTGGATGTAGTCGCCCTGCCGCCCGCAGCCCTGGCTCTGCTGCGTCCACGGGCGATTTCCGAACACGGGGTGAGGGGCCGTGACGCGGATGTGCGCCTCGCTGGGGGTCGCCGACGTCGTGAGGGGGGACAGCAGGGAGCAGGTGAGGGCGTCCATCTTCCAGGAGCGGGGGAGCGCGACGGTCACTTCCCTCAGCGACGCCCGGCCGCCCGTGGTCGTCCACAGCACGTTCGAGAATTCAGTGAGCACACTCTGTGGAAGGAAAAGGGGGAAACGTGAGCTTTGCAATAAAAAAATCAAAGGGTCACTCACATATTAACCTAGACCTATTGTACACTAAAATAAAGTCATCGTAATCTGACGTCGGTGCTGTGCTTCCCGCGCGATTCGAATGCGGGGGACACCGCCGGAGCGCAGGCGTCGCGGGGACGGCGAGGAGTCAAAGGCAAGTGTCGGCGGGTGACGGGGGAGCGAGGAGGAGGGGGAGAGGGGAAGGACGAAGCGCCGTTACAGGGCGTGGGCGGTTGGGGGCGGAGGGGGACATCGGTGCGGTTCGGTACCGTGGGCGTGGAGGGTCGGCTAATGGGTAGGTGGGCCAAGGGGCACCTTCAATGACCCCCTACCCGCCCGCCCTCGAGGAAATTACGATCCCCAGCCGCTGATTTTGTATCATTACCCGCGACCCGAGGCTGTTTGCGGCGAATACCTCACCGCGGCCACACCTCCCCCGATGTCCCCGCCGCTTATCTGTCATACGCCGTCTCATCTTTGGGGACAGAGGGAGGGAACAGGATGTAAGAAAAGGAGAGAGAGAGAGAGAGCAGGAGAGAAGAGAAGAAAAGAGAGAAGACGGCAAGAGGCAGGGAAAAAGACACAAAAGCGTTCAAACAAGGCCTCGCAGGCACCGCGCTCACACCAACACATTTACATCATTCAGCATCATTTAGGCAAAACAATCAGGAATCTGATATGTAAATGTGATTCTGCCATTGGGAATATATCTTTACACTAAAACCATAAATGAATGTTTACATTCAAACACAGAACCAAATAAATGCTGTAACACCTAGCGCAATATCTACAATTATCAGGCATCTGATACAGTGTCAATTATTCCAAAACACGCAGATAAATTCTAGCATTCGCGCTGCGCGGGTCCGGAGCGAATCCAAAACTTTAAGGGAAAAGCAGAATGAATAATATGGACAACATTAAACGCGTTTCCTCCAAAATAACAAACCCCTTGAATTCATTCCTGTCGAAAAGCTCTCATCCCCGAATACATCCTGTTCATCGGGAAGCGACACGGAACGAGGTAGCAGTACTTCGGCAAGCGTAGTACAATGTATAGCTTCTCACACAATAAATAAGTACAGAAATAAAAATAAAATAGAAATCAAAATAAACACAATCCACTTCTTATTTACTACCAATACCAAGGCCAGTACATGCTCTGCTCTCCCTTTTCTTTTTTCTTCTTCCCCTTTCACTGCTCTATGTGTTATTTCTGTTATATGACAGACTGGCACCGGGAACCAATTACGAGGTTTGTCGAGACGGCCAGTCAGGCGATAGACAGACAATTTCTAGTCCTGTTTAGAATTCATGAGGAGACGGAGAAGGCCAGCCGCTCGCTACTGTGTCTGGCAGGCAGGCAAAGTGCGAGGGATAGCAGGCAGAGATATACACGGGGAAGAAGGAAAGGAAAAACGAAGAGGAAAGAGGAGATAGGAGAGAGGGAGGGAG
>NC_091549.1:28224942-28227442 GCF_042767895.1 Penaeus vannamei
GGGAAATTAAAGTGAGGAAGAAAAAGAAGGGGAGACAGGAAAAGGGAATGAATAAGAGGAAAAAGAGGGAGAAAGAGAGGAAGAGAATGAGAGATAAAGGGAGAAAGGGACACGGAGAGGGAAGAATGAAAACAGAAAAACGAAAAAAAAAGAAATTAGGAAGGAGGGCACATAGCAAAGTAGACGAAAAGAAGAAACGAAGAAGGAAAATAGAGAAGCAAGAAAAATGAACTAAAAGCAAAAGAATTGCATACGAAAAGCGTAAAAAATACAAAAAAGGGAGAGTACAGCTAACCCGCAGCGGCAGTCTGGGTCCGGGAGAAGGGGAGGGAGGAGGGGGTCGTCGGGGACTGTTCTTCATCGCGTCCTCTGCTCGCTGTGCTGCGGCTGCTGTGAGCGCGTGCCCTGGGTGCTGATGGGGAGGAAGGGGGAGGGACGGTGCCCTGTGTGCTGCTGATGGGCGATAGGAGGTTGTTAGTGTGTGTGTGTGTGTGTGTGTGTGTGTGTGTGTGTGTGTGTGTGTGTGTGTGTGTGTGTGTGTGTGTGAACATTGGAAGAATGAATAGTTGAATGGAGAGTGGTGGGGGAGAAAGAGTGCTCATTCATCCATTCATTTTTCTCTCTGTCTATCTCTGTCTATCTAGCTAGCTATCATTCCCTGTGCCAGTAACAGCATTTCCCAACCTTGCAACAGTATCGGCTTCCCTCTCATTCCAGTATTGCTTTCGGCATTCCCTTCTCTCTCTCAACAGCATCAATATCCAGTTAACTCCCACGTCTCGCTTTCGTTATCCCTTCTGTTGTTACTTACCCACAGAGCCCTTCTCTCTCTCTCTCTCTCTCTCTCTCTCTCTCTCTCTCTCTCTCTCTCTCTCTCTCTCTCTCTCTCTCTATATATATATATATATATATATATATATATATATATATATATATATATATATATATATATATATGTGTGTGTGTATATATATACATATACATATATATACACGTGTGTGTGTCTGGGTGTGCGTGCGCGCGCGCGCGTGTGTGTGTGTGTGTGTGTGTGTGTGTGTGTGTGTGTGTGTGTGTGTGTGTGTGCGTGTGTGTGTGTGTGCGTGTGTGTGATATTTTTGTACCTCTCTATCTCTATGTCTCTTTCAAATTCATCTGTTCTTTCTCCCAGATACACTTCTTTCTTCTTCCCTCATTACCTCCTTTCCCCTCACATTTTCCTACCTCTTGTTTTCTTTTCTTCAAGTCTCTCTTTCCTCCTATTCCCCCCACCCCTCTTCCACCTACTTCACCCCAGCCTCCCTCTCCATCTCCCCATCTCTCCTTTTCCTCCTCCAGGCCCTTCACCCGCCGAGAAACTATGTTGTGAACCCGTGTCACGGTATAGCACCTCAAGACCTCTCTCAGATATTAGTTTGTGTTCGTTCCAAAGCGCGCGCGCGTATGCTGCACAGGGGCCCGTGTGATGGTCTTGCACAGAGGCAGCGAAACGCGTCAGGCAAATGTTGTGTTAGAGTGGACTCGGCTGGATTTCATTCTCAGCATTAATCTTACACGGGAACATGTAGATATTGTGATTTCTGCTGCTGGTATTACCGTCCTTATCATTATATCTATTATAGATGTTATATTATCATTATATTTGTATCATTGATTGTTATTATTATTACCCCTATTAATGGTAACAGTAATGTTTTTATTGTCATATTGCTGTTTTTATTATTGTGTTTGTTACTGTTACTGTTATTGTCATTATCATCATTGTCCTTTTCTTTATCATTATCATCATCATCAGCAGCAGCAGCAACAACAACAACAGCAACAGCATCATAAGCATCATCGTTATCATTATCGTACCATCATTATTTCTATCATTATTTTCATTACTATCATTTGAATGCAATTATTACTTTTTATTATTACCACTGGCTACTGACCATTCATTTAACACATAATTAGCAAAACAAATGAATAGTTTGTACAAACTATTGCACCTACCATGCAAGGTTGTTAAAATATATGTCTCCTTTTAGAATTCATACACTGTCATCAATCAGATCTGCTATTTTAGCATAATTACATAATTCATAAGTTAATAATCTCGCAAAATGCAAACAAAAGAACATCGTTTCTCTCTCCCATAAATATAAACAAAGGAGCGTCGCTTCTCTCTCCCAAAATATAAACAAAAGAGCGTCGCTTCTCCCTCCACAAACACGTTCTGGCACACATTCAAGTTTGTAAGTAAAATAATCCTATAGTGAGCTAAAAAAATCGTAAATTTACGAAAACACAAGAAACTAATCCTTTCGTATATTTTTTCATATGGATTTATAAATCGGGAATGTGCTTGCGATATATAGTATTGCCACCTTATATGGACGGAACCTTTGCCTATGATAAGTTCCGGAATTAACTTTATTCACAAGAAAAGAAGGAGGGAATTTGTCTAAAACGGTAGTGGTGACATTGAAGATAGTGATAGACTATCAGGAGCTGGATT
>NC_091549.1:28232442-28234942 GCF_042767895.1 Penaeus vannamei
TACCTTTCCGTGTGAAAATTACACCCATGCTTCTGAGATGCTATTACTGGTCAATTATGGTACTAGTTCTGTATAACATAATGCACTTTCTGCATGAGTGATACCTTTCAGGCCCGGTGGACTCTTACTGTGCATGAGGGCCGCTCCTCTTGCATGGCCGGGATAACCTTTCTTGAGTATTAGTAATCTCTCTGCCCGACCGTGATGGCCTTCCTGCAGGAGGCAGAGGCTCCGCCCCAAGACGAGCCATTAACATCCTCGCATCACGTGGCCAATGGCCTTCGCACGCGCCTGGATATGCTTCTGATTTTTGCCACTGATAATAGAAGGGAACAGGAGAAGGATGAGGAATAGAGGAAGAAGGAAAAAAAAAACAGGAGGAAGAGGAATAGGGGGAGGTGGAGGAGGAGGAAGACGAGTAGAAGAAATAGTAAAAAAGGGAGAAGGAGAAAGTAGGAGGAAGAAAGGGTGTGAAAGAAGAAAAAGAAGAAAAAAGTAAGACAACAGAGACGGAAAAGAAAAAGAAACTAAAAGGAACGCAAATTTAAGTAAATAAATAAAATAAAAATAATAATGAATAAAAATACGTACATATATCGATTCATTCGTACATATACACGTAAACACATACAAGAACACACATACACTAACATATACATACATATATAATATATATATATATATATATATATATATATATATATATATATATATATATATATATATATATATATATATATATATATATATATATATATATATATATATATATATATATATATATATATATATATATATATATATATATATATATATACAGATAAATAGATAGATATGTATATATATACGAATGTACACACACACACACACACACACACACACACACACACACACACACACACACACACACACACACACACACACACACACACACACACACACACACACACACACACACACACACACACACACACACACACACACGCACGCACGCACGCGCGCACACATATATATGAGGTTCCATGAGGCCGCGGCTCACGACAAAGAAGGGTTTCCGATGGGCGTGAGGGAGAGCGAGAGGGGCGGAAGGCGAAATGCAATACGGGAATGAGGGTGTTGGTTCATAAGGAAGGGGGGGTCGGGTGCGGGCGGGGTGGGGGGTCAGAGGTGTTATGAGGGGCGTATTAGTTGCCATTAATGCACTTCCGCCGCACTAATGGACCAAAGGTGGGGTTCATCGGGCGCTTCCCCTCCTTGGCCAACTCCCTCGCTCCCTCGCCGCTCGCGGAGCTGGCATTTACTCCCCTTCGTGTCTCTTCCCTCTGCTACTTCTCTTTTGTATTTTCTCTTCCCTTCATATTCTCTCCCTGTCTCTTTCCGTGGTCTTCCCGGTTTCCTCCCCTCGTATTTCTTTCTTTGGATTCTCTCCTACTCCCCATCTTCATCTCTTTCCCATACCCCTCTACACCTTCCGCTTCTGCCTATAGTTCCATATTTCTTTTCACTCTTTTCGTACCCCCTAACATGCCCACTTTATCTTTTCATTCCTATTCATTTTATTTTATCTATATTTTTTCTTATCTCCCCCTTCCTTTTTCACGTTATCCACAAACTCCTTCTACCTTCTTTTTTTTTTTTTTTTTTTTTAAACCCCAGCACCTTTCCTTTTCAGAAATTCCCTCATTTTTTGCCTTCCCCCTTATAACTTAATGGTTAATGATTATTACTATCAATAATATAATCATTACCAGCGTCATTATCATTATTATTACTATTATCTTTATCATTAGTATTAAGAGTAGTAGTGGAGTAGTAATAGTACTGTCTTTATCTACATTAAAATTGTCCTTGTGTTTGTCCGTCCGTTCGTTCGCACGTTGCGCTTGAAAGTTGAAGTTACTTCATTTTGATGCAATGTGGGGTGATGATTGACAGCATAGATAGTAAAGAATGACACGCACACTCACATCTTTTTACGAAGCTATTAAAATCCTATTCTAACTCGATAATTATCTTTATTATTATCAATTTTGTACCATTGCTGTAACTAATAATATTATAATTATCATTAGTATTACTATCATCATCATTATTGTTGTTACTGTTGTTATACTCATTATCATTATCCTTATCATCTTCTCCTTGTAGGCAAGTACGGTTCACTAAAGTAATAAGACCACCAGTTTATTCACACTTACTATTTCCACTACAATCCGAGAGCGGAGGTTTAGAAGGAAGTGATGCGGTGCAAGGAAACTGACAGGAAAGATGAGGGGATAAGTACCTCTTAATTCCTTTTCTTTCGTGAAATTTCCACGGTTTCCAATAGTTATTATCATCATCACCATCATCTCATCATCCTCATCAGCATCATTAATATCACATTTTCCTCATTATCATTTTTATTAGTAGCAATAGAGGGAGTGGCAGTAGCACTCATTTCTTATTATCATTACAATTGTTAATATTTTTTAAAACCTAATCCACCATGCATTGTGCA
>NC_091549.1:28242442-28243645 GCF_042767895.1 Penaeus vannamei
AGAGAGAGAGAAGAAGAAGAAGAAGAAGAAGAAGAAGAAGAAGACGAAAACGAAGAGGAGACGGAGTAACATAAAAACAAAAAGAGAGGGAAAGAAAGGAAGAGGAAAACAAAGACAAAGAGGGAGATAAGAGAGGAGGAGAGACCTCCGGTGGCCGTGTAATGTATCAAAAGGACGACCATTAGCCTTGAGCAGTGGCAGATAATGCAAGCACCGTATTGTAAAATATATAGATTAAATTGCGTTGTATCGGATATTGCAGTGAAAAGATAATAATCATGAACATAAATAAATGGAAATGAAGAATGATAAGTGAATGAATCAATAAAATACAGTAGACAAATAAGCAAATCGATTCACTAATAAAATCAAAGAAAAAATATTAAAGGAAGGATTTTACAGACAAAAGTTTAAAAAGAATAAGGAAAGGGAAGGAAGAGAAGACAAGCATCAGAGACAAAGAAAAGAAAGGAAGTGGAAGGAGAAGGAGAGGAGGGAAGGGGAAGAGAAATCAGGTAAGAAAAGGAAGGAAGAGAAAGAGAAGAGGAAGGAACGGGAAGAGTTAGCGAGAAAGAGAAGGAGAGGGAAAGGGAAAAGAGGTGCAGGAGGGAAGGAGAGGGGAAATAGGAAGGGAAGGGAACGGGGAAGGGGAGCAGAAGGGAAGAGGCAGAGAAGGGAGGTGAGAGAGTTGAATCGGAGGGAGAGGGAGGGAGCAGAGGAGGGGAGAAGGGAGGGGCGGCCGAGGGCGGTTGCATATGTGAGGGGAACGCCATTGATTACGTCTTGGTCGATCAAAGAAGCCCTTGGTATTCTGATATGAGGAACGGACAAGCAATTCCAGCAGCTGATTAAATTCTATGAAACGAAAGTGACGGAGAAGGAAGAGGGAAAAAGCGATGAAATTGAAGTTGTCTCTTTAATCAATGAAAAGTTAGGGCAATGACTTGTGCCGAGCTACTGCAATTACATACATACGCTCACATGCATTTTATATGAAGTATTGGTATGAACACATTTATAAAATATATACATGTTTATGTTTAGATAGATAGAGGAACAGAGATACAGAGATGAATAGATTGTTAGATAGATAGATAGATTGTTAAGTAGATAGTTAGATAGATAGATAAATAGATAGATAGAGAGAGAGACTACAAATAAATATAGTTAGGATTAAATTTCTATTAAAAATGCGGCTGACAA
>NC_091549.1:28249145-28256645 GCF_042767895.1 Penaeus vannamei
GTCTTCGAGATTATGAGGGCATTATGAAACTGTTGTAGGGACATGTGATGCTGACCATATAAAGTCTATAATAGACTGTCTTGGTTACGAGACAGGTTACGCTAACCAGGCTACGCATAGGATATCAGTACACTATAATTTATATACAGGATGCAGTTTTGGAGGCAAAGCCTGTTACATATCACCAATGCAAAATGTGCAAGGCGCCCATTACTTACTTTGTTGCACAAAAACTGCATCTTATCGATCAAATAACTCTGTCCAGAGACCAGCGCTTATTGATTATAATAGTTTTATCATAGACACTGGTGTTGTCTTCGATATGATTAAGGATAAAAAAAATCACTAACTACATACGTGAATAATAAACATAATGTCGCAATCCTTCACACATGTGGAACTAGTGTTTCATTAACAGCTCTTTACATAAGTATGAGCTCAGCCAGTCTGGATAGATGCTATAGCATCTTACCCTGGCTTTTTATAGGGCTTGTACTGTAAATAAATTGGATTAAATCAAATCTCTCTCTCTCCTTTTCCCCCCTCTCTCCCACTCTCCCTTTCTCTCTCCCTCCCTCCCTCCCTCTTCCTCTCTTTCCATGGAAAGCTTGATCCGGTTTTGACACCGGACGTCCATCAAAGACACAGCTAAGTCTCCCCCCCCCCCCAAGCCCTCACCCCGCAATCACGCTTTGCACTCTCGCGCGCACGCACATGATTCCGTTGTTACACTCCACGGGTCGTGCTTGCACTGACACCCTCGCTCACCATCGCCACCTCTTCTGGAAAGACGTGACGATGTTGATGATAGTGATGATCATGTCGTGCATCCACGTCGATGGATTTGGTCTGACTTCTTCCGCTGGGTGATGGAAGGGTTGACGAAAGGACAAGTTTCACCATAACTTCGCTCAGGTATTTCTTGCTTCGATTGGAATAACGTAAATCGTTTGGGTTTTAAAGTTGTTACTCTTCTTGAGGAGTTATGGATCTATTTACAAGGACTGCCCGAAAAAAGTATCAAAAACATGTTAAAATATAAGATTAAGTAATGACCTGGATAAAGATGATTAGTGATAATAAAGGATAATGTATCATACAGTACATGTTGATATATCGTACACAACTTTTTACCAAACAAGATTGAGCGAGAAAGAGAAATAAACAGATATATATATATATATATATATATATATATATATATATATATATATATATATATATATATATATATATATATATATATATATATAGAGAGAGAGAGAGAGAGAGAGAGAGAGAGAGAGAGAGAGAGAGAGAGAGAGAGAGAGAGATTAATGATAATCTTTATATCCAATTTACATTACTTATTCTGTACATTATACAGTTTACCGCTGTATCATTAAAATACATAAATTATCGCATTTAAATGTTACGTTAAACAGTTGGATGAATTCAATATAATCTAGGCATTCTTGATATTATACATTAGTTCACAAAAATACTGTAAGAGAATCCACAATATATAGAGCACGGACATAACTTTTCAGACTAGGTGTAGCATTTTCATACAAGCTAATGCAAAATATGGATAATATAGTTTACTCTATGAAATATTAAAATACATATAATTATTCCATATACTTCCTAGCATGAAAATAATATGTAGTACAGTGCATTAAAATAAAATAGACTGCGACAGAGATGGCCAGATACAGATGCAGTGGAGGCAGACACATACAAGAAAGGGACTTAAATAAAAGAAAAAGATAGGGAAAAAAATCAAAGGAAGTATGTGAACCAGCTGAAGTATCTGAACAAACTATTGGCGCCTCAAGAAGAAGTAACGCATCGGTTTCGGAAACTATGTGGAGAAGTTTGTCAAGAGAACAATATCTTTGTGTGGTTCCCTTTCCTCCTGAGTAGAAAGGCAGGGAAGAGAGACACTGCGAGGAAAAAGACAAAGGAAAAGTATAGAATCTGGTCAAATATATACTCCAAGAAAGTATGGTAAAGGATTACCCCCCCCCAAAAAAAAAAAAAAAAAGCTTTAATTTCAAATGTGTGGATAAATGGGTAAACAGGTAAGAAGAAGAAGAAAACATTGGAAGGGATACAGGAAAAAACGGTAGATGGATAATTATATGGAGGAAAGATGGAAAACAAGATGAATATATGAATATGAATGTAAATGAATAGACAAGCAGACAGAGAATAAGCTGATATTTACAACTTCCGGTATCATCTTAGTATTTGGTCTCCTGGCTGCGTTCGATATAACAGCTATTGATACATTGCGAATTATTATTATTATTTTTTTGTTTTGTTTTGTTTTGTTATGTCTACTCACTTTCACACACCATAGTTTTACGGTTGTTCAATTTGCATAAAGTGCTGCCGAGAGTCCTGCCCCGATTAAAGTAGAATGATTTCCATTTCTATTTTTTTCCCTATAATTCATCTATATACTTAATCTCTTCATCCGCAGGGACGCGTGAAGAGGAGGGCGGATTGCGAGGGACTCGTCCTTCCGCGCAGCACCGTCTCCGACTCGCCGTTGAGCCGCTCTGAAAGGAAAACGAGAATGATGTCAAATGCAACAACGCAATTAAAGTTAGTGCTTTTGGCATCCAGAAAAGCGTGAGTGAATTTCAAACTACAGACTGTAAAAGTCAGTAGTGATTTCAACACCTTTGAAATGCTGCCTGCAATGCTTGTGTCAATTTTACTTTTGGTTTTATAGGTGCTGATCCCTGTATTAATTACTAGGCTATAATTAATTATTTTAATAGATCTCATTAAATCCAAGCAAAATGTAATGTAATTAGAAAATAAGTATATATATGAAAAAATGCCCTTATCGCCAGAGCTAAAATAGATATATAAATAATGACGAGGATGACATGTAGATGGAGCTCTGCAATCCTGCAGGACCGCTTTCTATCACTCAATATTGGGCACAGAATGGTGACAATTATGTCGATCAACAAATTTTATATACATACATAAATATTTGTCCAATTACACACTGACGTCATTTCCATGAACCGAAACTGCGGGTCTTTCACTTTCATTTTTTTTTTTTGGGGGGGGGGGTTACAGTGCGAATAATATCAACTTTATCGTACCAATCCAGAAATTAATTGCTGTGGCAACGTATTTTTTTAGGGGTGATATCCCTCTGATTCGAACAATTTCAATGCTTCGAAAAGGTTCGCTTATATTGAATTTGCCGAAGCTGATGGAAAAAAGTTACACGGGTTAAAAAATATCCTGAAATTGATTAATAAACTTAATTCAAACAATTCCTCTGGCTAGTTCAGTGTTATTCTGGGTGCGCGTGATTAAATGCTGTGGGAAAAATACCGAATAATTAATGACATTTGAAATAAAAATCAAGACCTGAGGATTACGTGTGGTATTATAGGTATGTTTGCTGTTAATGTTATTTGTTAGATAACAGACACGTATTTGTACAAACATATCTGCGCAAACAGACATATATCTAGCTATCTATTTTCCCCCTATCTATCTGTGTGTGTGTGTGGGGGGGGTGTAATATATATTGACTTATTTGGGTTATCAAGGGAACATAATTGGTGTTACTCAATTATACACTAAGGAAGAAAATGCCTTAAAGCTAATTCTTTTCATCTAGACATTTTCAGTCACTCAGTCCATTGCAACATAGTTAAAAAAGAAAATAAATCTTTGATGAAGAGTTAAGAGGATGTCTTTTGCAACATTAAACGTTATTTCAAACATACAATCATGTAAACATTGCTAGACTACAAAGTCGAATGGAATACAATACAATATTATAATATTAATGTGAATTATAAAAACAAAGAAGGATGAAACAGTTATAGAAAAATGTAGAAACTCTAACTTTATCTGGAGTTTATGATGATTATATACATAGTGAAAAATATGATACTAACGTTTCTGATTCCTTCATATGCACAGGTAGTAATAGGTGACTTTTATACTAACAATACTATCAGTCAAGACAATATCATCGCCTTTTAAAGCTATCATAACGACATGGTATTATCATCAAAGGTGTTTTGTTCTTAATGTCTTTATCTTTATCAGTAACAATATAATGGCAATAATAACTATGATAGTCATAACAATAAAGGAAGTAATTATAAATATGATCGTAACAATAATGATAATAATAATAATGATAATGATAATGATGATAATGATGATGAAGATGAAGATGAGGATGAAGATGAAGATGAAGATGAAGATGAAGATGAAGATGAAGATGATGATGATGATGATGATGATGATGATGATGGTGATGGTGATGGTGATGGTGATGGTGATGGTGATGGTGATGATGATGATGATGATGATGATGATGATGATGATGATGGTGATGGTGATGGTGATGGTGATGATGATTGATGATAATAACATAATAATAATTATTATTATTATCGTTATTATTAATGATAACGGTAATGATAATGTTCCCCTGAAATTATTTTCCTGTAACGATTTTTTTATGCTTAAAAATGGTATATGATTTATCTCCATCTACCTCATCAAGTATGCATGGCTTCATTATGTGAGCTTTATATAAAGATTGTTCTTATTTCTCTACTGTTGCACGAATCATTGGAATGTTGTTATGAGCTAGAATAAAATAAGAAATATGTTGATAATTTAGGAAAACATTGGAATACTTTGTTTACAACGCTCTCGATGCTCAGGCCGAAAATATGTAGAAGTGATATACCTGCTGCTATCTCTATTTCGAAAATTTTACACGAGTAAGGGTTTTTATTGAATTTGATTACAATTTAAAATGTTGTTAAGGGTGAAAGATAAAGTAAATGACATAAAAGGGGATTTTTGTCTTAGGATGTTAGATTAAACTTCATTTTTATAACAGGGGCCTCACAGCCGTCTAGAGCACGTGACCAGGTATGGGATTCGATTTTTACTTGTTTGTATAACTTTTGTTTCGAGTGATAATGAGGTAGTCTTATATCACAGTTTCACATCCATGTTGAATAGCTATTCAAGGAAATTGCCTCTTTACCCTTGGGCTGGGAATGTGCTTGAGGAACTGAGGTAGTGCTTGTTCTTTTATTTGCTTAATGGATGGTTTGATACGTTTGGTAATAAAAGTGATATATGGCTCTTTTGTGTGAACCCAAATTTGAGCAGATAAATGTTAGTGAATATAATCAACACCTGCTCACTTTCAGGAGATGTTTGCCGGAGGACTGGGGTCTGACACGGGATCTCTCTGCTAATAAAAACGATTATTTCGGAGTGCTTTCTGTTATAAGGAGTTTATGGGCTGATTTGCACATGCGGATGTACGGCAAAGTACATCCTCGTGTGGTATAATGATAATAATGATATTGATAATAATCATAATAATAATCATAATAATAATAATGATAACAATAATAATAATAATAATAATAATAATAATAATAATAATAATAATAATAATGCTGATGTTATCATTATTGTTGTTATTATCATTGCGGTCGCTATTACAATAATTATTGTTGCTTTTATTATTACTATTACGATTGTTTTTGTATTATTTCTATAATTACTATTATTTCCATCATCATTATTATTATCATCATCATTATTATTATAGGGAATTATTATTATCCTTATCATCACCATCATTATCGGTTAATGTTGTAATATTTTTTGATGTTATGACTATCACTGGCATTTCAACCCAACTTCCACAAAGTAAAATAGAGCCATAGGTAATATATATATATATATATATATATATATATATATATATATATATATATATATATATATATATATATATATATATATGTATGTATGTATATATATGTGTGTGTGTGTGTGTGTGTGTGTGTGTGTGTGTGTGTGTGCATGTGTATGTGTGTGTGTGTGTGTGTGTGTGTGTGTGTGTGTGTGTGTGTAGACACACACACGCACACACATATATATATGTATAAGTAGATACATATACATATATATATGATGTATGTATGTATGACTTTATGCATGTATGTGTATGTATATATGTATGAATGATTGTATATAATTATGTATGTATCATGTGTGTGTGCTGCCAGTTAATGGTATCTCCAGTCATTCCTTTTACACAGGAGGTAAATTAGGAATAGATGTAAATAGACAACCTCTCACCGAGAATAACCTAAGTAACAAATTGAATGAAATTAAACCTTAGCATATATGTATATATAGCTTGTATTTATTTATGTATGTATTATATATTATATACATATTTATGCGCAAACATTATGAATACATTAATGTAGAATTGTGTGTGTATGTGTGTATGTGTGTGTAACAGCGCAAATTCATACTGTAATAAACAGCATTTCATACAATGTAAAGAAAGATAAATAAGAAAGAGGGAGGCAAAAGACTCGCAGGCGGCGTCGCTCGCAAAAAGGGATCTCCCAGACCGGCGTTGACAAAGAAAGAGGCTCTCGAAATGCAACAAAGAACCAAGAGAACAGAAGATAATGGAAAACAAAGACTTCAGACCAGGAGATTATTGCCTCTCATCTCTCCTCTCCTTTACTTCTAACCATTTCGCGCCCTTTTATCTCATTTCCCCCTCTCCCCTCTTTGTCACTTGTCCCTCCTTTTCCTCTTTCCTTCTGAACATTATCCTTCATTCTTCCCTTTCACCTTCTCTTTTTTCCCTTTTCTCCCCCCTCTCCTCCGAAGTCCCTTCCTCCTCTTCAGTACATGGCCGAATCCCTTCTACCAAGGCTCACACCTCCCTAAGTCTCGAATATATTGGCAGCGCGAAGAGAAGGATCATTACTCTCTTCTTATTCCCTTTCTTTCTCCTCCTACCCCTCCTCTTCCTCCTTAATCCGGCGTTCATCTTCCACCTTTCTCTCCTCTGGCTATACTTCAATGAAATATACGTACAAATATATTCATATGCCCTTTCCCTTTTCTTTCTTCCCTCCTTTCCCGGTTAATCTCAGTCTCTCTTTCGCTTTTCTACCCTGCGTTTGTTTTCCTAGTGAAGCATACGTGGACTGAAATCTCTTCATCACCCTTCAAATGTAAGCACTTGAAGTCCCAGGTGTGCCTATCGCCCCAGTTGCCTCTCCTCTCTCTCCCCTCCACCCCCTCCTTGCTTTCCCTTTCTCATCTTCCTTCCTTTCCCTCCTTCCGTTTTCTTTTCTCTCCTTCCTTCTTCTTTTCTCTCCTTCCATTCCTCCTCTTTCCCACTGGGGCGCGTGTACAAGCAGCGCCGCCTCTCCTTCCCAACCCAAACCCCGGGATATACACATCAAAAACCGTGTCTCGGGGCGTAAAAAATAAAACCTTTTATTATTATCATCCCTCCTTGACCGCAATGACGCGGTCAACGGGTCCTACACCGCAGTCCCGGGCACATATATCCTACTTAAGGCCATAGTAACTCCTTGACAGATTTCATTTATTGGTCGTTTCCAGACGGAGGGACTCGGCGCTGCCCGGGCGACTCGGTCGATTAAATTCTAGGGG
>NC_091549.1:28264145-28271645 GCF_042767895.1 Penaeus vannamei
TGGCTTCTAGTTATCATTACGGTTTTTGCTATTGGCATTACTGTCATTCTTAATCTCATTATTATCATTATTACATTATTATTATCATTAATTATATTTTTATTATTGATATTTTATTATATGAATCCTATCAATCATAATGTAAATTGATAACATAATAGATATTATACATAAATGATGGAAACTAAAGATTACGACCCCATATTCATAAATCAAATTCAAAAGAAGGAAGTTTGGCGCCTGTGTTTACTCTCACGAGGAAGGTTCCACAGTCCCTTATCATGATTTCATTGCACGGTTCCTTGTGGCATAAATCTTCGCCTCCTTCGGGAGCAGCCATCGGGAGTGTCTGAAGGTCTCACCCTCTGGCCCAGCTGTTTAACAAACCGCTTAATGAGGCGCAATTTGATGTGCAGTGGAAGCAACAGCGCTCCCGTTGGCTGCCGCTCTCCGGTCTGGCCCAAGGTCTATGTAAGACCTTGGTCTGGCCCAGCGCACGGCCCGGGGGTCAGTTCCTCTATTCGTAGTGAAGGCCTGAATCACAGCCAATGTCACAACTGTTAATATGTCAACCCAAAACAATATAAAATTGATTATCATCACAACTTGCTGTTGCTATTGTCATGCACGATTATGATTATTATCATTCTTGCCGACTATAAAAAATGCCAAAGCCAATATGGAATGAACCGTACTAGGAAATCAGTGGAGGCGGCTCATCCCTAACGGCGACCCCTTATTGAAATGGATCATCCTTGCCAACACTTTTGATAGCATTTCGATTTCCATTGGTTTCTTTATTCATTATCATTAACACCTTTGGGATACCAATCCTAATGCCAGCATCATTATGCTATTTTCCCAGAGAGGGAAACGAAAGTCCGTCATGGCGGCGGATCATTGCTTTCATATACTAATGCATATACACGCACGCCCACACACGCACACGTACAGGTATTATTACTACTATAATATAATATAACTACACATATAAGCACACGGACACGTACTTGCACTCGCACACACGCACCTGCGGGCACACACACAACACACAAGCACACACACACACACACACACACACACACACACACACACACACACACACACACACACACACACACACACACACACACATACAAACGAATAGTAACAATAACTGTAATGACAATAACAGAAATATTGATAAGAAAAATAATAATGATCAAGATGATGATAGTGATGATATAACATTGACATTGGTAATGGAAATAGTCAATGTACTTATACAGACGATAATGATGATGATAATAAAAATGATAATAATAATACTAATACCAATACTACTACTAATAATAATACCAATGATGAGGATGAAAATTATAAGAAAATTATAAAATTAACATAATGATAATAGTAATGATGATGATAATTCTAATAGTAATAATAATAATGATAATGATAATAATAATAATAGTAATGATAATAATGATAATAATGATGATGATAATAATAATAATAATAATAATAATAATAATAATAATAATAATAATAATAATAATAATAATAATAATAATAATAATAATAATAACAATAATAATAATAATAATAATAATAACAATAATAATAATAATAATAATAATAAAAATAATAATAATAATAATAACAATAATAATAATAATAATAGCAATAATAATAATGATAACAATAGTAATAACAACAACATTAAGAACAATGATAATGATAACAATAATAATAATGATAATAATAATAATGATAATAATAATAATAATAATAATAATAATAATAATAATAATAATAATAATAATAATAATAATAATAATAATAATAATAATAAAATAATAATGATAATAATAACAATAATAATAATAATAACAAAAATAATAACAATAATGATAATAAAAACAATAATAATAATGATACTACTATTTCTACTGCTTTAATGATAATAATAAAAACGATAATAATAATGATGCTACTTCTACTATTACTGCTACTACTAATAATAACAACAATAACGATAATAATATCATAAGTAGAGCAGTCGAAAAACAACTGAGTAGCGCGGGACCGCCCGCTCGTCTTCCTCCTGACACGCGCTGAAGAAACGGCGGAGGGCTTGGAGCAGGAATTTCATTATTTCGCGAAGGAGTCGGTGTTTATTCGCGGGAATCCTGGAGATCGAGCCAAAATGCCCACTAAAACGTGAAATTTACGCGACGCCGAGTGTGTTTTGCAGATAACTGTTAACTATTACTGTTCTTGCCGCAGGACTGTGATGGGAGCGTGTGCGTTTCGTCGGGTTTGGATTTGTGGCTGCGGATTTGGCTTCGTTGGGTAGTCTGGCTTGTGAGAATGTGAGTCGAGACGTTGAGAGACAGGTTTCCTAATGGAGAATTACTTTCGCGTCAAACAAGGCGAAGACAAGACGCTGGCTAATTTCTTGGGAATGGGTTTATTAAAGAGATAAACTGGAATATAAAATATATAACACTCGAAAAAATAGAATAAAAGACGAAAGCAGATTTAGATGAACAAAGTATTCTAACGCCGGTTAACCGGGCAGAAATTTTAGACAAATCCTTGTTCAGCCGTATTCAAAGCGATTGTTCAACTTTTGTTTATTCGTTTTACATTTATTTGTATCTATTAATGATGACGGAATATTGTCCGTACCCAAAACCACAAATGTTTACTTGTCAACACTGTAAGTATACATTCACAGACACAAATACAGTTGCAGCTATATATAAATCACAGTCACGATATATATCAACTGTTAGAATACCTAAAATACTATTTAGTGTTTGTTAATGTATCCATCCTATATATATCCTCTAGAGAGTATTGTTTGTTCTCTCTGAAGTATTTTGCAATATATAGTCTCTACTTCGAGTAAGTCCAACACACATATATCATTTTATTCTGCGCACGGAAGCTTAACTGCGAAATCCCCAGAACAATAGCGAGTTTTCAAATGATTCGGAAAGTGTACGTCTGTTTGACCTGCTCCTGTTGGCTGTGGGGGCGGACGGCGGTATCCACACATCGCAGAACAATATTTCATGCTCTCTCTCTTTCTCGTGTGTGTGTGTGTGTGTGTGTGTGTGTGTGTGTGTGTGTGTGTGTTCGTGTGTAGGACTGTACCTGCCTGTTTCAGTTCATCCGGATACCAACTTGGCAGTAATTCACAGGGATGTAGGTACCGTCTTTATACAGACAAACTATCGCTATTTCCATTGCAAAATATTGTTACTCCCGTCCTCAAAAATAATTTGTGACGATGTTACTCCCCTAAAACGTATTATTTCCACAATTTTTTTTTTTAGACAATATTACTACTGACCCTTCGTTTTCATACCCATCATCAAAGCACTATCACTCAAATAAATGATATTGCAAGGCAGTAAAGGCCTCCGAAGACAATGTTGCTCCCTAGTCCCTTCCCCAAGAAATTTTCTCCCCCACAGACAGTATTACTTCCCCCTCCCCCCACTCTTCCTCACATTATTTCTTTCCCACAGACAGCTCAGGGTACCCGGACCGGTAACACGTTCCTACTGGTGCTCCTGTACGCTATGACCCGCCTTGCATTTTAGGCAGGTAGCCCTTGCGGTCTAAAAACTCCTTCCTAGGTGTAAGGTCGCCGTCACCGTCCCGGCTCATGACACCTGTTCATTGCCGGCATAGATAGGAAATTGAATTTAATTAGCCATCCTAAATAAGTTGGCATAAACAAAGAGTTGTACAGAAACGGCGAGCGTACACGGAAGGCTAATTGCCTGTAAACAACCGAGGCAGCACTGCCCTCTCTGGGCGAGAGAAGCTCAGCCAAACAACCGTAAGGCAACATGAACTGCCATTACAGCAACTCTTAAATGATTCATAATGCCCAGAATCAGAATCAAAGATAAAAAAAACCCTGCTAATCCAAATAGGAGAGCACAGCTATGGCAATGCATCGGTCAATCAAAAATAACCGTTGCCAAAGTAGACGATTACAAAAATGCCTACTTTGTGATCGCTAACGAGCAAACCATCGAGTTGATGGTGTCGAAGGAATGCAAAGCCACCTTCCTGAAGCATCACTTCGAGATTCAAGATCCACCCGAATATGATGCAATGAGAACGGTCGTAAAAAGGAACGTTGACAAACAAATAACTGAGTTCAGTGATGAAGAACTTAAGGAGAGCATAGAAAATGAGAATACTTGGGCAAAGATAGAACAGGTGATTAAAATACCAAATACACCTTCTATCTTAAAAATCAGATTTGAAACCACCCAAATGGCAAAAAGATCACTAGAAAATGGAATGTTAATTCTATTCCAATCTATGCCTCCTAGATTCGTTGAAAAGGACATCTTCATCAACTTTGTTCCATGTTACAGATGTTACAAGTACGATCATCTAGTCAAAGATTGCAAGGAAAAGGACACTTACAAAGCGTGTTCTGAATGTGCCTCCAAAGATCACACCTATAAGGATTGCAGAGAAAACACCAAGCAATTCCTGAACTGTAACGGTATCCACCGAACACTTGCCGCAAAATGTCCGATACGAAAAAAATGATCAAAGAACGCACGAAAGAGCAGAGACAATCAGAGAGAAGACAAACCACCGTAGACACATCCCGCCAAACAACCTACGCGGGGGCAACAGCAGCAACGACCAATTATAATGGAACAAAAAGCAGAGTAACTACCACCTTCAACGCGGAAACGATGTTGAGTTCTCTCCCACCGAACGCAGCTGCCTGCATAATGAGTGCCATACTATTTGCATATACTCAGGAAGCCAGAGAGCCAGGCAGTTTTCAAGAAACAATAGATAAGATGTACGCCCTAAACAATCTGCCCAAGGTCAGATTCGCTGATCAAGTACAATGTACCGACAATGGCAAAAGATGACGAAACTGAAATTGAACAAGAGGAAGGAAACAACAAGAGGAATAGAGAAACTACCCCAACCCAAGAAACGTTTTCAAGAACGAAAAAGTTTGCAACAAATAATTACACACAACAGGAGGAAATCAACAACGACGAGGAATACCGCTTACCACCACCAATCGACCAGCACCCATATCAATAGCAAAATCAAGAGGACCGCCAAGAGAGACCGGATGTTGCAAAGGCTAAAGAGGTCAGAATACATAGACTGCCAGAGATAAGACCGGGCAAGAGAGGAAAGTATCGGATACATACCTAGACGATCTACACACCATGATCTTGTAAAATTAATGGTCAAATATAATTAAATACACATACCTCCACCAAGATATCTTTGATGACCAACTTATCAAGGATAACATACTAAACAGGACTATTGATCTCACTGCATACAGAATACAATACGTCAGTAACCAAGCCTTCGACAGAATTGTTAATGGAACGAGAGCAGAGCAGCAGACTGCCAGAAAATCCTCTACAGATCCTAATACCATATAATTTACACTATGGCCAAAAATAGGTACAAAATTATTCAACACAATGTACTAAACTAGCGCACAAGGAAACATGAACTGTCAAACATGTATTTGACAGAAGACCCAGACGTAATATTGCTTAATGCCCACTGTCTACAGAATGACGAAATTATCAAATTGTTTGGGTACAGTGTTTATCAAAGAAACTTTTTGAATGAAGGGAACGCAGGAGTTCTTATTGCTGTTAAAAGAAACTTAAAACACCGAGTCATTGATGTTTTTACCGAAGATTTCCTCGCGGTAGAATTATACACAAACCGAGGAAGCTTCGTTCTCGGGACGGCATACATGCCACCCAGACGACCCCAGTTCCCATACCCGGACATCATGAAAATCATGAGAAGAAACATTCCGGCCTACATAATAGCCGACTTAAATGCCCGACATCGCTCACTCGGACAAAATAACAACAATCTAATGGGCAACGAAGTGATCAACCTTATACACCGTGACATAATCACCCACCTAGGACCAGACTTCGACACTTTCGTAAGTGCGAGAGGGAAAGGAAGACCTGACATCATATTAGGAAATAGAAATATACACATGAATTATGCCATACAAGAAGGTCCACTAACAACATCGGATCACATTCCTATCATCTTCACCCTGGCGACGTCACCCATCATGATCCCGCAAGCACAAATGTTTGACTACAAAAGGGCTGACTGGGAACTATTCAAAAGAGGTATAGAACAACATATGGCCCAACCTACTGGAGAACTCACATGTAATAAAAAATATGTAGACAGTAAAATCGATAACTGGTATGCAAAGATTGAAAACGCAATGAACAAAGCCATACCTAAGAAAAATTATATAACTCTGCCTCACCCCTTGACAAGTGACCATCTCAAGCTGCTAACATGGAGATACAGAAACATCTTACAGATAAAAGAACATCTCGGATGGACGCCTCTTCTACGCACTCAGTACAAGCAACTCCAGGAAGAAATGAAGGATGAAAGCAAAACATTAGCCACAAACCACTGGAACAAACTTATGGAGGAAACAGAAATAGAGTATAATAACCCTAAACAGTTCTGGAAGAAAGTAAAAAGACTAAAAGGAAGCAACTGTAAAGGAACACCTTACATCATAAACACCAATAATGAGAAAATATCAGACGACCAAGAGAAGGAGGAGGTTTTTCGAACATTCTGGGAAAACGTTTTTAAAGTCGACGATGAAGATAACCGCCATTTTGATATGCAACACGATGCTATGGTGCAAGATTTCCTCTCAAATAATAGACACAGACTTCTCCCATACAGAGAAGCACAAGCAACCAGACTTAACAATGATAACCCTCTCACAAGACCCATCACAACAGGAGATATCAAGTCTATAGTTACAAACTTTAAGGATAAAGCCCCCGGCCAAAGTGGCGTGAGAAAGACAACTGGGCTCTTTCAGTGGGCTATTTTCCAACAAAATTTAAAAATGCCATAATGGTCTTAATACCAAAAGCAGGAAAAGACCCCCCAAAAGTTGAAAACTATAGACCAATACCCCTATTAGAAATACCTGGTAAGATCTTCGAAAAAATCATCAATGACAGGGTGAAAATGCACATGGAGAACAATGGTTTATTCAACCCAAATCAGTATGGATTCAGGAAAGGAAGAGGAACACAACAGGCTATAACTTCCATACACGAAACCATAGCATTATCCCAACGAAAGAGACAGCAATGTAATGTTGTATGTCGTGACATTGCAAAAGCATTTGACAAACTTTGGAAACCAGGACTCCACTTCAAGATTCTACAAATAAATCTCCTAGACATCATCGAAAAAACTCTTTGCAACTTTTTAGAAGACCGCACAGCAACATTCAAGATTGGGAACATAGTAGGACCTAAGTTCCCTTTACTAAGTGGCGTGCCTCAAAGATCAATATTGAGCCCAACATTATTCATATTTTACACAGCTGATCTCGAAAGACCCAGAAACATTTGTGTAGATGTGAGTTTTGCAGACGATAACACACAGATCATAATATACCCCTTAAGCAAG